>NW_019745080.1:758441-823649 GCF_002891405.2 Cryptotermes secundus
ATAATAATAATAATAATAATAATAACAATTTCCCATCTGCCCTTAGTTCAATCGAATGACCTCTGTCCTTTGTCCCGTCCTTCTCATTTCTCATGAGTTTACTGAGCAATGTAATTTGGAATGAACTGGCTCAGGATAAGGCCCAGTGGAAGGCTGTCGTGTAACACTGTTAGCACTTCCGTTTCCAGTACCAGAGTAGCAAACGTACCTTTGTTCGCCCGTAATTTAAACAGGTCATTAAGAGAACTGTGTTAAGAGATAAATGACATACAGTGTATACTGAAACCTCTCATTAATAATTCTGACGTCATCAGATAATTAGTTTTTAATAAAACGAACTGGATTCGTCTCGCTCACCATAAGGAATGAACATTCGTGTTGCATAAAAGGCAGGGAATTTCTGAAGTAACTGGGCTACTGTTAGCTTCTCAAGAGCGACTAGGATTTATGACGTTAGTAATAATCATAAAATTAGGTTAAGTACGTAAGCTGTACAGTATATCATCTTCCTTCTCTTAGGAGGTAAGGAGGATTATCGGCCATAAATTTGTATGTAACGCATTTCCACCGGATCCATTGGCCACCTGTTCCTAAGCCCCAATCTTTCCTAATTTGTCCCTTCATATGTATGAAACATTGCATTGTAACACCGAACGTCAGCGTCATTTGTTTAGCGCTCCTTCGTATTTGGAAAGTTCCAGGTTCAGTTCTCGACCCAGAGACTTTTGTGGTTTTCCTCGCTCCCTCCACGTAATACCACTACAGTACATCAGATTAAGCCAAGACCACTTCCATCCACATCCGTACAGTTCATTAATTCATCGCTATGTAGCCTGGGATATTGAAAGCTACGTCAAAGAAGGAATGAAGATATCCTTAACAGAAACTCCATATGTTTGGTTTGAGTTTCTCATGACCAGAGCCCGGATTTTGATGACATGTCATCTTTTTTCCTTGTATCCTATGCGATGCTCTTAAATACATAAATCTCGGATATGAGCTGCTGGTTACAGAAATGTAAATTTTATAGGTAATTTTTGTCATTTTTTTTATTTTTAGGTTTAAGGTCATTTTTTCATTTGGGGGGTAATTTTTTGTTAAATTTTTGGACTTTTAAGGGTATTTCTTGTCATTTTTGGCCATTTTAGGGAATTTTTCTTCATATATTTTCTGAAATGTGAATAACATGGAAGCGAAGTGTTCTTTCTTTTCTCCTTTAAGTAATTTTTCTGTTTTTTTCGGTCATTTTAGAGGTCGTTTTTTGAATATTTAGGTCATCAAAATTCGGTCCCTGCATATTACATTTTTGGGTCATATTTTACGTCATTTTTCTGGATTTTTTCGGTCATTATATAGGTCATTTTCTAAATATTTTCAGGTCATCAAAATCCGGGCCCTGCTCATGACAGTGACTCAGAATAGAATGGTATTCTGGTTTGTAATACAGTGCAATTCGTAGAAAGCCCGAAGTTTCGGAGCAACATGCCACATCCATCTTCAGACTCAGTGAGTAAGCCAAGAAAGAAATTAGCAGAAGCAGGCAGAAAACTGAACTGCTTATACTGGTTTCTTTCTTGGCTTAACTTTCAGAGCTGAATATGTAGGGCTCTTTCCTAACTGCGCGGGGTTACAACCCAGAAGACACCACTCTTCAACATTCCCGTATGTTCAGACTATTTTACCAAACAAAATATCCAACTAACTAACTTCATGGAGTTCAGCCCTTCTTGAGAAGCCACCAATTATGCAGCAACTCAAGAATTTCCCAACATTTTATCGAATCCGAAGGTTCACGACCGTCTTCACAGGGGCTCTCCATTGGTCACTATCCTGAGCCAGATCAATCAAGTCCACATCACCCCATCCTGCCTATCCAAGATCCATTTAATATTATCCACCAACCTACATCTTGGTCTTCCTAGTGGTCTCTTTCTATTTGCCTTTCCCACCAATGTCCTATATGCATTCATCTTCTCCCCATTCGTGCTACATGCCCTGCCTATCTCATCCTCCTTGACTTGGTCATTCTAATTATACTTGGAGAAGAGTACAAGTTATGAAATTCCTCGTTATGCAGGTTTCTCCAACCTCCTGTCACTTCATCTCGCTTCGGCCCAAATATTCTCCTCAGCACCCTGTTCTCAAGCACCCTCAGTCTATATTCCTCCCTTAATGTCAAAGACAAAGTTTCACACCCATGCAGAACCACAGGGAAAAAATAGTTTTGTATATTCTAATTTTTATGTTCTTAAACAGCAGACGACCGGATCGTTTTCATATGCCCTCCCCACTTCAGAAGTTCTCTCTGCTATTTCACATTTGCACCTGTTAGGCCTCAAGGGACAGAATCAGAAAATATGGACGTGAACTTCATTTTTCCAGTGGCCTGCTATTCATAGTGAGTTCTACGAAAACCTGACAGTTAGTTAAAATATTATGTGCACACACAGAGGAGCTATTTAAAGCGTCATCAAATAACCCATAAATAAATAGAGTAGCGGCTGGCTACGGGTTGGACCACCAAGGGGTAGGATTTCGAGTCCCGGTAGGGTCAAGAATTTTCATTTCTCCATGTCGTCGAGACAGGCTCTGAGGCCCACCCAGCCTTCTATCCAATGGGCACCGGAGGCTCTTTCCACGGGGGTAAAGCGGCCGGGGCGCGAAGCTGACAACTCACCTCCAACTATTGCCGAGGTCAAGAAAATATGAATCTATCGATCCACTCCCCAGTACGTCTTCATGGTGTAGTGCTTAATTAGTTAATCACAGAGGCAACTTTGCCTTTTTACCGTTTGATGATTATGATTGATGACAATAGAATGGCGAAGATTGGTGATGTCACGACGCGACCTCAGTTGCACTATGAATAACTGAGGAAATCAGTGGGAGAGGGGGTGAGAAGGGCAGCGTCCTTTTGAAAGGAAACATGATAGTCAGAATGACACACAGGAAACGAAAACGTAAAGAAAAAAGGTCGTAAATTATACACAGAAGTGAAATGCAATTTTTATGAGACCAGACTGTATGAATTTAGGTAAACGTGCTCTGAGCTAACTAGGAGACATATTGAGAAGCTGGAAATTGCAATCTTACACACGAGACCTAGTTTGTTGCAAACTTCTACCTGTTTTTTATAAGCACACACTTTTATTTATTTATTTATTTATTTTTACATATGCTGTAATAGCTCGTGTATGAACTTTACCATTTTTCTGGCTGCTTGGCTTTAATGGCTTATTCACACACGCACACACTTCCTAGTGTTGGATGTAGTAACGTAATCATGTATACGTGTTTGCGTTGAAGGCCCACCGGTAACAATACTTAGCCATTTGTATAATACGCCTGTTTAGAAGCAACCCAGACTCCATCTGTGGTTAAAGTAAAGTAGGTTTTCCGGACAGGCTCACTCCCGCGCCGTACATTCATCAACGCCCAAGTTACTAGATGTAGCTCTCTCTCTTCTCGTAGTACTCATTACTGGAAGCATCTACTACTGTTTTGACTGTGTGGAGAGACTTACAACGATTGAACTGCTTTGTATTGTGACGTATAGAACCACTGTTGGGCAACGGCTCGATAAACAACTTTCAGCGGAGACAGATTCTTGGTAAACAGCCCCTTTCTCAGTAAAGCCTACAACAGTACGGGACAACAGTAGACATTCATTGCTAGACAATGGAGTGTTTTCGGTGTGGTCCGAGCCGAGGCTATGTAACAGTGAGTGACTCTGTTTCAGAGTAGTAGTAGTACTGCCGTTGTAGCGGAAGCTACTAGAAATAGGGCTTAATCTGCTGTACTGAGCCTGGACTGGCAGAGGTCCTTTATATATTTAATACATTCATTATCATGTTTAACATGTAAAATGTAAATATCCTTCACGTTATGACAGATGACTTACTACTACAAAGGGGTAAAAAAAATGTACTCACTCTTTCATAGTCAATATCTTTGGAACAAATGACTCTGACAAAAGACAGACCCGTCCTCTCGTCAGAGAGGCCGCCCCACAACAAGATGACCTAAACTGACCTACTGTAACTTTATAGTGTTGGAAGTTGGATTCAGTTCCGACTAGTTGTGCCTGTATTACATAAGATAAAATATATAATTACGTATAGAATTTGAAATATATTAGAAGGTTGTAGGGTGTAAATTAAAGATACAGTGGTAACGTGAGCATTTAGGCGTAACAAGCTTTCGTATTGTGACTAGTCCTTGGTGAATTTGGTTGGTTGGTTAGTTTGTTCGTTTGTTTATAAATCACTTTTTACTATTTTTTTATTGCTAGTGGGGTGGGAGAAAACCTGCCCCAGCGCCACTTTGTCCACCACAAATCCCACTTTACCAGACCCCGGGATCGAACCCGGGCCGCCGCGGTGGGAAGCCAGCGACTAACCACCTGAGCTATGGCGCGGCCTTTATAAATAACTTGCTGTTCAACACAGTTCAAGGGTTATTGACGGTAACACTAAGATGCAGCTACTTTCACAGTATCAAGAAATAGAGCAGTTGCTTATTACTCATATACCGCATAAGGCGGCCCATACACGTACGAGTTTGGCTCGCCAGGAGCCGGGCTCGGATTAATTTCACCACACACGTATGAGCGTGGCGACCCACACACGGACGAGTTTGGCTCATTGGAACCCGAGCCGAGTCGGACTCGCGAGCCAGACTCGTACGTGTATGGGCCCCCTAAGAATGTTACTTTGACGGTTAATAAAGCTATAGGATGCAACAACTAAACATATTCTTTTCCCACTTTACTGGCGCTACAACCCAGTGTGGGTCTTGGCTTCCTCCATGGTTTCGTAATAGTAGATTTTTTCCGGTGTGGGATCGTTGGCCTTATGCCTAGCCCCCGACCTGGAGGAACAGGTACTACACTTCATCTGGACCTTAAACCTTTAACCTGCCTGACATGAGTAGTCCTGCCAGAAATTTACGCTCCTGCCAGCACAACTCTGCGGCTCACTGGGGCGAACAGACCTCCTGTAGTCCTGGAGCAGGAAAGATGTTAGTGCAAGCAAACCGAGGAGGAGATGAGAAAGCTTATAAATCATTGCACGCTCGTAACGTAAAATGCTTTAAGGTTATCCACGAATAAAATGAAATGCCGACCTCGTGTAGCATTGCCTTTCAGGAAACCGGGCCTTACCACCAACCCATGTGGTTCATTATGTAATATGTGTATAGGAGACCGAAGTAGGTTGTGCGGGTGACGTAACATTACGTAAACGAAAGGGAAAGTGAAAATGTCTTACGCGGCTGTGGCGGGGACGGCAAGAGGCCAGGATTCCTGTTTATTTCTCACTTGCTGGCTCAGGTAGGTCTTCCGGGATCCGCTCACCGCATATCTTGTGACATACGGCCCGCTCCATTGAACATAGTTCACATTACACCCCCTCCCCTCAACTTCCCCTTCACACTCTCGCCGGCTGACCTACAATCAGCGTTATAAGTAAAAGAGTACATGCTAAATTATCGAAAGTTATTAATTCGGAGTTACGTTTTAAAAATAATATACCATATACCATTAGCTTAGTTGCTATAGCGACGGGGCGGACGTCTGAGGTATCGAAATTCGATTCCCGGCTAGGGCAAGAGATGGCTTTCTTTTTCTACAGCTCCAGGACAGGACTTTCGTCGGAAATATAACGGCCTTGACGTGAAACTGACCGTTTTCCTCCTTTTAATGCCGAGGTTAAGAATACTTGGAATCATATCTCCACTTCCCCATACGTCTTCTTGGCGGCTGTTCTCACAGCGATGACTGTGAAGTCCACCGACTTCAGAGTTGAAGTGTAAGCCAACCAAGAAACCAGCAGTAACAGGTAGTAAGGTCAACTCTGCTTGCAGTCTCGTTATTGCTCCTAACTTTACCTTTGACTCCCTCTGTCTCTGGATTTGAGGTTCTCTCAGCGGTGAGTATGAAGGGTATCATAGCTGTGCTTGCTTCTTGCTTCCTGTTGCTTATTTTGTTGGTTTGTCCTTCGACCCTGAAGATGAAGGCAGTACGTTTCTCCGAAATTTCCAACTTTTGCCACATTACTTTCAAATATTGAATTTTATGACTGTGTCAGTTTCGTGGACTATATGACGTCGAATAGTCGAATAGCTGGGGAATAATGGAGGATTTGGAGGAAGCGGTCGTGGCCTGATCGAGATGCTATCACAACATTTAGCTGGAGGGACTGAGGGAAGCCAAGGGGAAAAAATAAAAATTCAGGCGTAATAGCTAATGCCATAGACAATATTCAAACAAGATAATGTATTTCTTCCTTGAGGACTACCGCCTTATCATGGAGAAGAGGTTTGCCCACCCCAATGACCCGGAGAGTTTTGCTGGCGGGAGTGTATGCTCCTGATAGAGCCACCCATGCCATGCAGATCAAACAATAGGGACCAGACGAAGTGTGGCCCCTGGTCCTCCAGGTTGAGGTTTGGATGTTGTGGCTAATGACCACACCCCGGAACAAAATACCGTTACGAAACCATGGAGGAGTCCAAGGCCCACACGCAAGGTTTTGGCGCCAGTGTAGGAGAAGAAGAGTATTTCATTAAGCTTGGCTTCGAAGTAGATACACTTGACTCTGCAAAATGGATGTCAGTTTCCGTTCAAAATTCCCTTCTGAAAAACTGTTATTAAAACAATCACAGTAGTAAACAGTGTAATATTTTCCGGCAGAAATAGGTAGATGTACTGGAAATTTTAAAATGTGATGTCATCAATTACTTTATAACGTTTCAGCTTTGTTTCTTTCATTATTTGTTTCATCCCATTAAAGCACTACTTTCTTAGGTATAATGTCCAAAAATTAGATTCCTACCTCATGTGAACCGGGATAGCGTAGTCGGTATAGCGTCTTGCTACAAGCTGGACGACCAGGGTGTCGGGGTTCGAGTCTCAGTAGGGTCAATAATTTTCTTCACATCGTCCAGACCGGCTCTGGGGCCCACCCAGCCTCCTATTCAATGGGTACCGGGGGCTCTTTCCCCTGGAATAAAGCGATAGGGTCTTGAAGCTGACCGCTCACCCCCAACCAGTGTCGAGGTCAAGAAAATGTGGATCTATACATCCGTTCCTCCATACACCTTCATGGCACAGTGCTTAATTAGTACAGGGACAACTTTATTTTTTTTTCTGTGGCGCTACAGCCCCAATTTGGGCCTAGGCCTACCTCCATGACACTCTCCGTTTCACTTCAGTTTACTAGATCTTACACATGCGGTAGGACTCCCTGGGCGAGTGATCAGCTCGTCGCAAGGCCTCTACCTGTAGAAAAACACAGAAAACGCACACAAACATCCATGCCCTGAGTGGGATTCGAACCCACGATCCCGGCTTCCGAGCGAAGACAGTGCACGCCTTAGACCGCTCGGCTTCCGTGACCGGCCAACTTTACCTTACCTCATGTGAAATATGTTTCGTCTCCGTTATAAAGACCAGAAGGTGAATGTTCTTTGGGGAAATAATAACATTTTCCTCTGAAAATAAATTTAATCGTAAATATGTAAATACGCTCTCTGCTTAAAATGCAGAGATTTCTTTAATGTTAAAGCAGACGGTTGGCCTACATCCAGAGGAACAACCATGTTGTACTGGTTAATGGTCGCCTCTTGTGTCGAAACTAATCTTACGTATTCAGTTTCTTGAACTGGGAGTGCTGTGGTGTCAAGCGATGGTGCAGCTGCAGACATGCGAGCGATGCTGGTGGAAGAACGATGTCGGAACTTCGGCCAATTGAGCTCAATCTGAGCTCATCACCTCTGCTTCTGGCGTCCTGAAACACTCAGAGCATGAGTGGAGTAATTCGCTTACAGCTTGCGTCAAATGACATTGTTTTATGCTGGCCGCTTGAAAATATCGTTCGATTTCTATAATATTCTCGAGGGAATAGTCGAACTTTACCTAACTCTTCGCCAAACATGTTGCTTTATTCACCCACCAACCCTTTACAGACATTTTCTTCTAAGTAATATATAAGAATTCAGTCGTAACTCACAGGAAACACATTACTCCGCCACAAAGACAAGCCGGTTAATGCTGTTTAGGGAAACAGTCGCTGTTTATGGTGAGAACCGTACGAAACACACATATAGTGGTACATGTAGTAACCACTGGGCTAAAGTTGTCCACGTGTTTAATTAATTAAGAGCCACGCCATGAAGATGTGTGAGGAGTGGAGGTATACGTGCGCCATTCTTGACATCGACAGTATATGGAAGTTAGTGGCCAGTTTCACGCCCTTGCCACTTTAGCCCCGAAGGAAGGAGTCCCCAGTATCCACTGGATAGGAGGCCGAGTATGCCCCAGAGCCGGTATGGACGCTTTGGAGTAGAGAAAAATCTGTTGTCTCTGCCGAAAATTGAACCCCGGCCGTCCAGCCAGTAGTCAGTCGCTACATCCTCTACGTTATCTCAAAACAAGTTTATAATCATCAAACAACATTCCGTATATCAGTTCTAGTGATCCATCACTTAAGATATCGCTCTCAGACTGAAAGCTGAAGAAAATGTTTGCACGACTGCCCATCGTGCGTTCATTTTATGCTTGTACAAAAGAAACACACAGTTTTAAATGTCTCTTGGTTTGGTCTACGTTATGGAACTTAGTTTCTGGTTGCACGCCAAGCGATGTGGATTGTGAGGCTAGCGATGCAACAAGTGGATGTTGGACACGTGTTCAGAGACCGGAGAAATGTCTTGGTGATTTGGGGTCTCGCTTCGCCGGATCTTGGCTGTGTCTAGTTCCGTCTCTCCCTCTCTCTCTCTCTCTCTCTCTCTCCTCTGTGTCGTTCTTTCCTTTTTGTACCGAAGTACTTCTGCTAATTAAAGCCACTTCCGGCCATTTTAGTCGTTTCTTTTAATCGTTTTCGTCTTCGTTGTCGAATCGTTCCAGTGCATTGGCTTTGACTCCGCTTGCTCGTTTTTCTGCGCCAAGTGATGGGTGGACACAAAGTGGTTTGCTAGGGTTTCACAGTTTTTACACGTTTGTGTTGTTTAGTCATACAGGAAGAACACGTCCAATTACAAGCGAAAATAATAAGACAGAAACTAATAAGAGCTTAGATTCAAAGACAAAGCGGCTTGAATTGCCGGTACTTTTATGGAATGCGTAAAAATTACAGAGCACCGCCTTGTAGGACGGTCGGGGTTCAATTCCCAGTAGAGACAAGAGATATTTCTCTACTCCACGGCGTCCAGACCGGTTCTGGGGCCCGCCCAACCGACTATTCAATGGGTTCGGGGGGCTTCGTCCCTTAGGATAAAGCGGCCGGGTCGTGAAGCTGACCACTCACCTCCATCTAATGCCGAGGTCAGGAATGGTGGAACTGAACTATACCCCCACTCCCCCTTACGTCTTCTAGGAGTGTTGCTTAATTAATTAAGCATATGGACAAATTTACTTCTACCGTCTTCCAGGATGTTACACTGTGTAGTCTGATAAGCGTTTATCGATGTTTCGTAGGAACATACGCCTCCATCTTCAGAGTCGAGGAATACGACGAGCAAACAAACAATAAGTAGCTTTGTTGTTCGGTGTACTTTTCTACCCTGAAGATGGAGACAGTACGTTCCTCCAAAACGGTCGGGAAGCATCTGCTAGAGTACATGGCATAACATCCTAGAAAGGCCGCGCCATAGCTCAAGCGGTTAGTCGCTGGTTTCCCACAGCGGCGGACCGGGTTCGATCCCGGGTCTGGTCAAGTGGGATTTGTGGTGGATAAAGTGGCGCAGGGGCAGGTTTTCTCCGAGTACTTCGGTTTCCCCTGCCAATCTTCATTCCACCAATTGCTCCACAATCACCCTCACCTATCATCTGGGGCTGGTACAATAAGCCAGAAGTGGGCCCAATACAAGGGACTTAGTCCCACCCCACTAGCAGAAAAAAAAATAGGTTGAATGATGAATTAGAAAATACTGGGTGGAAGCGTGCATGGAGAAACAGAAAATTCAGGGTAACTTAATCAGGATATCTAGTCTCACAACCGCGAATACAAGTATGGAGCGCTACCATTGCACGAGCCTGCTCAGTCACTTATGTGTGTTTAAAAGTGGAAACATTAGAAGGGACCTAGGCTTTTTTTTTTAAGTTTCGTAGGATGGAGTGAGACTGAGTCCACTTGGTGCTTCGGCCACTATTTGGCCTATTGTACAGGCCCCGGAAGATAGATGATGAGTGTGGAGCAGTCAGTGGAATGCGAATTGGCAGGGGAAATCGAAGTACTAGGAGGAAATCTGCCCCAATGTCACTTTGTCCACCACAAATCCCACATGACCTGACATGGACCCGAACCTGGACCGCCGCGGTGGGAATTTGGCGACTAACCGCCTGAGTTATGGCACATCCAGAGAGACCTTAAGTTACTCAAGTATTGAGGGGTCAGAAGAACTGCAGGAGAGGGTTTCTGCACTCGAATTATGGTTTTATGGTATCCCCAGTTCTGTACCGAATATCTGCCTTCTGTCTACGTTGTGTCGGTTCTTCGAATCAAATTGCCTCGTACTTACGTATCATGCATTCGGCATTAAATTCAAGATAGTGGCTAGCGTCACATTCCGGCTGCTTCACCCTCCCACAAAGAATCATGGGTACAGACTACATCTAAGAAGAATTCTGTCCTTCTGGAATATAACGCTGTTTACTGCGTGCGTCATTCTGGTCTCTTGATTGGTTTACTCTTCAACCCTGAAGACAGAAGCAACATATTCATCCAAGACGTCTGTAAACTCTCAATTGACTACGTGGCATTATATCTCAAAATTCATAACTCTTCATACGAAGTCCCTGTGCTTAATTGATTAAGCACCACGTCATGAAGACGTATGGAGGAGTGAATGTACAGCTTCACCGTTCTTAACCTCGTTATTAGATGGAGGTGAGTGGTCAGCTAAACGCTTCTGCTGCTTTACCCACGGGATAGGAGGCTAGGTGGGCTCCAGAGCCGATATGGACGCTGTAGAGGTCAGAAAAATCTTTCCCCGCGGAGGATTGAACACCGTCTGTCCAACCCTTAGCCCGTCGCTATGCCGACTGAGCTCCGTGGTAACTCTGTACATGTTGAAAAAGAGAAAAAACCCTGTCTTTACCTGGAATAGAGACCCGGTTCCTGTCCCGTAGTTATTTATACGGTTAGGTTATCCAGTATCTCTAGCGTAGATATTTCTTTAAAAATGCTTGTAGAAAATTAGTTAGTTAGTCGTGAATACAGGAGAAGATAGGAGCGAATCGACGAGTTTAATATTTGAGCACAGCCCGTCCGACCAATTAACGTTAGAGATTACAAACTTCCGACCGCCTCTGTGGTCAGTGGTCAGAGTTCCTGCCTACAGATCCAGAGGTTCCAGGTTCAATTCCCGGCGCTACCAGATTTTCTGTGAAGTTGTGTGTCTGGAACGGGGTCCACTCAGCCTCGTGAGGATAATAGTGGTTCCGGTCTATAAAACCGAGATTAACGGCCGTGGGGAAGCGTTGCGCTGACACTGTGACACCCTCTATCCGCAAATGTTGGCACTAACTTCGCCGACAAGCGACGGTATAGTTCGCTTGCGGACAAATGTTCTGAAACCCAGACAGATGAAGGAGTTACATATTTTGCAAGGTCCTGCCGCTAATTCCAGTTAATGTTAATTAAACCCGAGAAATCAGTATCATGAAGTGACTGAACTTTCGAGTGTCACCTGTAATTTGGATTTGAAGTTGTCACTGCGGTCGCCGTGATGAGTACTGTTATCTTGGATGTGACACCTTGTAGTCTGGTTGAAGTTTACCAACTTTCGGAGGAACTGCCCTCATGTCAGGCGTTCACGGTAGTGTCACTGTAGGGAACAGTAAAGTTAAGTGAAATAATTCCTTTATTTATAATAAATTAAGCGCCATGCCATGAAGACATATGGGAGAGTTGAGGTATAACTCCATTATTCTTAACCTCTACATTAGATGTAGGTGAGTGGTCAGCTTCACACCTCGACTGCTTTACCTACGGGAAACAAATCCCGGCACCTAATTTCTAGGAGTCTGGGTTTTATAACTTGTGCAGTTGAGATATCGTCATTAAATTAATTTAGAAAAGTTCAGAGTTTGAGCCCACTCTTTTCTAGGACGAGAAGGCATGTAGTGTGCGTATGTACACGGCGTCACATTCCGCCGTGAGATCCTCTAGTCCAACATGATCGAGGTACAGAGCAAGCCCTCGCTAATCCGGTTACAGTTAATGCGGATCGAGATATGAAGAATGAAGAGTTCTGTTAACATTTGAGTACATGCTTTAAAATACACATGGGGTTTAGGAGCAAGAGCGATTAGAGCTAGAGGACTTTCAGACTGTGTTCAGGGCGACTGGAGAAACTGAAATCACGCGAGAAAATATCCAAGATTGTCCTGAGTTGGATTAAGGGGACCCTGGATTTCAGCTTCTGATAAAGAAAGAAATTACTGCAGTGATATTTTTTTTATTTATTTTCATCGGCATTACCTGTGTTATTAAATTTTGCATTTATTTGTTTTCCTTTTTTGTCTTTAAGACAATGCTTTGCTTCATTAATCCGGATGACCTCCCCCAAGTTAATCAGGATTAGCGAGGGTTTGCTGTACTGGAAAGAGTGAGGAAGAGCACGAAAGAATCAGACGGGACAGCTGGTGTTGACCGAGAATGCGGCGAGCATGTCCCGAGCACCATTCTAGAGCATTACCGCTAAGCCAACCCGCTTGGTGTTTCTAGACGCAGATGGCACGGTAAAATATACCATATAGCCCATCAAGACACGACGTACATACCACCGTGATATTTCGTGCCACTGAATTTTTGTCCGGGACAGTAGACGGCCAGGTATAGACCCCCGGAAAGTTGCTACTAACCTGTATGCACCTTGCCTCCTCCTTACCTCACGAAACTTACATGGGTCCCCCCCCCCTCCCCCAACCTTCTCCTCAATAGCGTCGCACCTTACATCTCCTTTAACACCCTTTTCATGGACGAGTAACTTCAAATGATTCTTGATTTCGCTTTCTTCTCTCTTGTCCATCCACTTTGAAAGACATTTTTCGAAACCAGTGTAGCAAACGACCTATTTCCGTAAAGGTGCCCAAATACCGAAGTTTTTGTTGTACTGTCTCCCTGAACTGAGTTTTGAAAGCAAAACCGACCTATGACTTTCCCCCGTCCTATATTCACTCACTCCCATTTAGACTAAAATTTAGCCCGTGAAGATTATTACTTTCTGGGGCGTGTCCCTCTGTAGTCCGGTAGAAGTTCACCGACATTCCCCGGCTTCACGGTCGAACAGTAAGCCAAGCAAGAACTCGGCAAGAACAAAGCAGAGTTCGCTCTTAGTGTTTGCTTTTCTTATTCCCTCAATATGTAGGCAGTAAGTTTCTCCGAAACGTCGGTTAACTTATAGCAGCCAACAAAGCACACACAGCGAACTCTGCTTACATCATGTTAAGGGCAGAACGTAGTGTGCATGTGAGGGTGTTTCAGAACAGGATGCTGAGGAGAATATTAGGACCCAAGCGGGATGAAATGGTAGGAGACTGGAGAAATCTATTTAATGAGGAACTTCTAAGTTGTAGAAGGTATCCCTGTAACCGGCCGTGGAGGCCCATAGGGTTGAGCCGTCGAGGCTGCCATATTCTCAAGACAGTCGGCTCACAGATGAAGGTGAGGTTGTCAGTCTTACGCGCCGGCCGTCCTTTACCTCCGTGAGGATTCCTGGTACCCATTTCTGTTAGAGGGTGAGTTGACCCTAGGGCCATAGTGGGGTTGGTAGGATTAGGTCAATTGAGAAATCCAATTATCTAATGGGAAATGGAATCCGCGACCTTCCGGCTTGTAGCATAGTGCTTCATAAGTTGTACTCTTCGCCAAATACATCTAATTAAAATGACAGAGTGACATTAGCAAGGCATGTACCATGCAAGTGGAGGAAGATAAATACCTACAGGGTTTTGGTGGGAAAGTCAGAATGAAATAGACCACTGAGAAAACCTAGACGTAAATGGATCTTGGAAAAATAAAATGTGGTGGTATGGAGTGGATTCTTCTGTCCCAGGATAGGGACCAGTGGTGGGCTCTTGTGAACACGATAATGAACCTTCGGGTTCCATAATACGTTGGGAAATTTTTAAATACGTGAGCGACTGGCAGATTCTCAAGAAGAAGTCAGTTCCATGGAGTTAGTTACTTATGCATATGGCAGTAATCTTATGTATCATGACGAGCATAATTTATTTGTGAAGTTGTAATCGCATAAAGAAGTCTGGATTTGTAAATTATTTTTCGAATAAACTTGCCTTCTACGAGATCGGATTTCTACATACGCTGTTATCATGAAGCAGAACTCAAAGCTCATTTAACCCCATGTACCGTTAAATTCATGAAGAGAAAATCAGTGTCTGTCTCATAGAAAACAACTGTGTCTCAAATGAAAATCAGCTGGTTAATACTGTATAGGCAAACAATCGCTGCTTATTGTGAGAATCGTACAAAACACGCAAATGCACTC
Source organism: Cryptotermes secundus (assembly GCF_002891405.2). NCBI lineage: Eukaryota > Metazoa > Arthropoda > Insecta > Blattodea > Kalotermitidae > Cryptotermes > Cryptotermes secundus. The sequence continues at coordinate 772,953 of NW_019745080.1, forward strand.
TGTGGGCATAATGCCGATGTTTTAATATTAAACCTAGCGACGCTTCCAGAATAGTAAATATTGTGCTTTGAATGGTTCGGTAACAGCATATCGATAACATGAAATGCACCTGGTATTGGTTTGCAAGTCATAACCACATCCGCTTTCAGAGAAACTTCTAATGCATACCTTCAGAGCCTGCACGAATGTATGACTCATAGTTAAATATTCTGCCTGTGGAGAATGTACGTTCGAGTGCACCAGACACATGGTAATGTAACAGTTCGCGTCTTTGGTTTTTGTTGCACTTGGTATATTTAATGACGCCCTCGAAGATTTGTGTTATATAACATAAATTGTTAACTAACTAACTACATCCCATCGCGGCGGCCCGGGTTCGATCCTGGGTCTGGTCAAGTGGGATTTGTGGTGGACAAAGTGGCGCTGGCACAGGTTCTCTCCGAATATTTCGGTTTCCCCTGCCAATCTTCATTCCACCAATTGCTCCACAATCGCCCTCACCTATCATCTGGGGCTGGTATAATAGGCCAGAAGTGGCCGCAGTACAAGGGACTTAGTCCCACCCCACTAGCAATAAAAGAAGAAAACTACATGGAACTGAGACTTTCTTGACGAGCCACCAGTCGCTCACTTGCTCAAGAATTTCCCAAAATTGTATGTAACCCGATGGTTCATTACTGTGTTCGCAATTATCACTCCACTGGCCCCTATCCTAAGCCAGATGATTCCAATCTATACCAACCCATCCTACGTCTCTGAGATCCATTTTAATATTATCCGCTTACTACGTCTATGTCTTCATAGTGGTATCTTTCCTTGAGGCTTTCCCACCAATATCCTACATGCATTCTTTTCTACCCATGCTTTCTAGATGCCATGCCCATCTCATCCTCCTTCACTTGATCATTCTGGCAAAGAGTACAAGTTATGAGGCAGTTTTCTCCAACTTCCTGCCACTTCATAACTCTTCGGTCCAAATATTCTCCTCGGCACCCTGTTCTCAAATACTTTAGTATCCACCGTTAGGATTATTCTAACAGAAACGGCGAATTAGGAAGTTGTCGTGGCCGAATCTGTGATACTATCTAGGTATCTGATGGAGGAAATGAGGAATACTAGTTGAAGTTTCCGTCAGCGTGGCCAGTCCCCGGCTGAAGGTCTGAACCAGGGGCCTCCTGACACGAAACAGGAACGGTAATTGCTCAACCGCGACGCTCTGTGATCGACATAGCGTTGTGTGTTACCACTAACTCTCTCGAATCACAATCTTCTGGGATGTGACGCACTGTAGTTCGGTAGACGGGATCCAGCGTCTCTTCTGTCCTGAAGCTGGAGGCAAATCGAGTAGTTGATGTTCATATTCCAGCTAACAGCATCACATCTCACAGCTCCTGTCATCTTACCATTTACCGCTGCGAGAACCTCACATATCATACAACTAAAATCTTAGCACAAGCCCTCCCTCGTCACTAATATCGGACGCTGACTGTACTATAGCTCCTCGCCGAATTCCCACCGCGGAGGCCCGAATTCGATCCCAGTTCATGTGGAATCTGTAGTGGACAAAGTAGCATTGGGGTAGGTTTTCTCCGAGTCCTTTGGTTTCCCCTGCCAATTCTCATTCCACCGGCTGCTCCACAGTCATCATCATCTGTCATCCAGAGCTGGTGCAATAGGCCAAACAATGGCCGACGCACCTAGTGGACTCAGCTCGCCTCACTCTAAGAAACAACAAAGAAAAATAGACGATCGTCAAGATGACCATAACACATATGCCTCTAAACAGAAGAAGTTGTCTCTGCTTAATTAATTAATCACTACGCCATGAAAACATTGTAACTCTTAACTCCGGTGCCGGATTGAGGTTAGTGGTCAGCTTTACGACCCCGCCGATTTACCCCCGGGGAAGTACCCGCAATACCAATTGGATAGAAGGCTGGATTGGCCTCTGAGTCGGTCTAGGTGATGTAGGGAAGAATATGATCTCTTGCCTCGGCAGGGAATTGAACCCCGATTTCGCCGTTGTGCAGCCGGTAGCCTAGTCACTATATCGGCTGAGCTGTTCCGGCCATTCTGTACCCCCAACACAAACATACACACACACACACCATTATCGTGCTTGCAATAACCCATCTTTGGACTGCATCCTGGGGCCATATCCCTGTGTACCGATGCGTAAGATGCTATTTCTTGCGGTGAATGATTGATGCTTCCCCCGCCAAGCCGTCAAGCTGGAGAACCATACCTTCCCTGCTCTCCACGACTGTTTATTCAGTTACCTTCCATATTTGAGATCCAAATGTCCCTTTCGATCTACTGTTAATCATTTAGAGTGATTGGGGTTGGTGTCATATGTGTTCGGATTTACTGAAACTGATGCCATATGTTCCGAGTGATTAGGGTTGGTGTTAGATACATTTAGGGTGTTTGGAAATAGTGCGAGATGTATTTAGAGTGACTTGGAATGGCGTCAGATGTATTTAGAGTGTTTGGGAATAGTGTCCAATACGTTTAGAGTATTTGGAAATAGTGTCAGATATACTTAGAGTGGCTGGGAATGCTGTCATGTGTATTTAGAGCGTTCGGAAATAGCGTCAGATGTATTTAGAGTGACTTGGAATGGTGTCAGATGTATTTAGAGTGTTTGTGAATGGCGTCACGTGTATTTAGAGTGATTAGGAATAGTGTCAGGTGTATTTAGACTGGTTGGGAAAGGTGTCAAGTGTATTAAGAGTGATTGGGAATATTATCAGATGCATTTAGGGTGGTTAGGAAAGGTGTCAGATGTATTTAGAGTGATTGGGAATGGTGCCAGATGTATTTCTATACATAGAAAATCTTAGTTCGTGAAAAGTATGTCTGCTTAATAGAGTCACAGGCCTATATATTTTCAGAATTGCGAAATTTCCAAAATATTTTAAAAATGAGAATCCTCTCTTACACTCAAACAAATTCTTAGGTCTGTTTCCTGTAGCTCTCAGAAGCTGAAGTGGCTAGTTCTGTGTGAAACTTCAGCGCGCAATCACTATTTCCAAAGAGCCTTCAGTTTGAAAGACGTGATTTTCTAACCTCTGGGTAGCCGAAGCACTGTAGTGACATGAATATACCAGCATGCATCTCTTTTTGGGCGATTTTCAGCAACAGGAAATTGTAACCGTCTGCAGAAATGTTGATAAGGTCTTCCAGTTGATCTTTTGTCGACAAAAAAGAGTGGGCGGGAGTTAGCGTAGCTCAGGCATTACATCACTTCAGATACTCCATCTTAGGAAATGCCGGTCCATTAACAATGGTTTGGAACTGTCTTGCCTACCTGCGCCTTCATACATTACCGTTCGTCTTACGTGCGTAAGTGGCTTAAGGATCATATTGGTGAAGGAATAAATTCCTGTTGGATTTGATGTTCTGGCAATGGTGACTATGAAGGGTACTACTTTCTGTGATATGACGCCGTGTAGTCAGATAGAAGTCAACCGACATTCCGGAGAAAGATAGCGCCTTCATCTTCAGGATCTAAGATCAACCCAAGCAATCAGCAAGAAGAAAGCAGAATAGTCGGTAAAATTATACTAGACTACACGGCCTTACGTCCCAAAAAAATAGTACCTTTCAAAATTATTGTTAGTTTTCTCTGTTTAGTGATTCGTTGTTTGTTATACTCTTTGACCTTGAAAAGTGGAGGCAGTACATTCTTCCGAAACGTCGATACGACTTTACATCGCAGAAGATTGTACTCTTCGAGTAAGATTTACCTTAACGAAAGCATATAATGAATTCCGGCAATTTAAGGGTCGTTAGAATATTTATTAGTCCATGTTGTGCCACAGCATGCCTGCTGAGTAAGACCGTATGACCTCAAGTTGCTTGCTTCGTACGGTGCAGTCAGAAAGCGTTCAGAAAATTCCTTCCCAGAATCTAGTGTTAGGAAAATTAGTGACAGAATTAGCTTTCGTTATTTTTATTTTAATATAAAATTACTCTGTACCTAAGTATTCACAATGAAATCGACAATCAGATAAACTTATACACGTATTATTCAGTCCAGACTTTTTGTCTTCTCCTCTGCTGTCCAAAAACTTAAAAAATAATGGAATATACAAAAGTATAATTTTGCCTTTGGTTCTGTATGAGCTGCAAACTTGATCTCTGATATTAAGCGAGGACCATGAACTTATTTGAGAACAGGGTGCTGAGGAGAATGTTTGGACCGAAGAGGGATGAAGTGATACGTGACTAGAGAAAACTGCATAATGAGGAGCGTCATAATTTGTGCTTTTTTTTTTCCTTGGCACTACAGCCCCAGTGGGCCTAGGCCTACCTCCATGAACTTCTCCGTTCACTTCGGTTTTTCTAGATCTTAGACATACGGTAGGACTCCTTGGGCCTTGGATCAGCTCGTCGCAAGGCCTCTACCTGTGCACAAACACAGAAAAACGCACACAAACATCCATGCCCTGGGTGGGATTCGAACCCACGATCCCGGCTTCCGAGTGAGCGAAGACAGTGCACGTCTTAGACCGCTCGGCTACCGTGACCAATTTGTGCTCTTGGCCAAGTATAATTAGAATGACGAAGTCAAGGAGAGTGAGCTGGGCATGGCATGTAGCAGGAATGTGGAGATGCTAAATCCATGTAGGATACTGGCGGAGAAGCCAGAAGGAAGGAGACCACTAGGAAGACCAAAACGTAGGTGGGTGGGTAATATTAAAGTGGATCTAGCGAGATAGGATGGCGTGGTATGGACTAGATTGATCTGGCTCAGGATAGTGAGCAGTGGAGAGCTATTATCGTGGCGATTAACCTTCGGGTTATCAAGAAGGGCTCAGCTCCATTGCGTTAGTTATTTTATATTCTAGGCGTAAATGGGATAATAATATGAAAATGCATTTTAAGGATGTGTAGTGTAAGAATCTGGTCAGTGAACTTAGTTATTAGAGGAATTTGTCCACGGAACTCGTGAAAATTCGCAAATTCCCGAAAAGCAAAGTTTCGGAAACAGAATGCTACGGGCTGGACGGCCGAGGGGTCTGAGTTCGAGTACCGGTATGGGCGAGATTTTTCTCTTCTCCGCATCGTCCAGACCGGCTCTAGGTTCCACCTATCCTTCTATCCAATGGGTACCCGGGGCTCTTTTTTTCGGGGATAAAGCGACTGGGACGTGAAGCTGACCACTCATCTCCAACTCGTGCCGAAACCAAGAATACATGGATCTATACGTCAACTCCCCTATACACATGAAAGCATAGTGCTTATTTAGTTAAGGTCAGGGACAACTGATAAAATACAGAAGCAGTATTAGGGCTGTTTATAGAGGGGTGTCGGAAGATGGAAGGGTAGCCCATTAACCTATAAGTGGCACAAACGTTGCCCGTCCTGCATAAGATGGAGCAATTATTGTGTGTATGGGGACAAAGTAAGATAATAAGTCCAGGCTCAGTAGTTTCTAACGTAGAATAATTCCGTTGTTTTGCTTGTTATTTCAAGCAAAGTAACTAGACCTGGACAATTGAAATTCAACAAGTTACGCAAACCTGTTTATACAATAGTATCGCAGTGCTGCTGGCTGCAAATTTTGAGGGGACTCTGTATTAATTCCTCCACTAGGTGAATCTTTCGATCGTCGGCTGTCGTTATTTTCGTAAAAACTGCTAATTAAAGGAACTTCTTGAAACCTGTCTTTTGTTTCTTTCCATTATTGAGACATTAAGATTGAATTGTGAGAAGGAGAAACGGAGCGCTTAGTATAAGCATAATCACCAGATCAAGTTTCACCGTGAGGTAACAGTAATGCCTTGTATTCCGGAGGTACCTGGTTCTATACCAACTGAGGATCCCTTTGTCCTCTTTCGTAGCTTTTCACTCTATTTCCACCTTCCAGGCTCGTATTATTTTCATCTCCCTCTGATTCGCAACTTACGAGGGAGATTCAGTAAATAAATCACAAATGGATATAAAACATAAAACATGTAATATTCAAACCTGGAAGAAACATTTATTTCTTCACATGTCCTCCACCAACATTGATACACTTTGTAAGATTTGAGGTTTTCACGGCGGTGACTACGAAGAAAGCAGTCTTCTTGGATTTGGCACCGTGTATATGTGGTGTTAACCGACGTTTCGGAGGAACGTATCGCCTCAATCTTCAGGGTAGAAGGAAAAATATAAGAAACCCGCAGGGGTGCAAGCAGACCAGTCTGCCTGCGGATTTCTTATATTTTTCCTTCTATCCTGAAGATTGAGGCGATACGTTCCTCCGAAACGTCGGTTAACACCACGTATACACGGTGCCAAATTCCAGAAGACTGCTTTCTTCATTGATACACTTGTCCCATCCCTTTACCAGTGCGTCGAAACTCGCAACGTAGAAGTCTTTTGAGTTTTGTCTCAGCTATTTACGCACCTGGTCGGCATCATCTGCGACTTTCGAACGTCCTTGGGAGAATTTCTCTACCCAGTTGTGAGTCTCAATCATTGAAGCCAGATCGAGTGTTAAAACCCATAAGAACTGGATTCATGTTGCTATGGATAGAAGCTACTGATATCTCATATGTACACTGTAATAAACCTTCGGACAGAATAAAAATCAAGGGATTTCTTGACCACCTGGGAGCAAACTACTGTTCATGTTATATCTGGCCGTTGTCTGCATAATGCGCAGTCGATTTCGTGAGTTCACAAAATAAGATAACATTTGTAGAGATATGTGAGGTATAGCGGGACTGTAGTTACATTACTCGTACGTCAGCCTTCTTCCAGCAATGCAATTACAACCACTGTACTGCTACTCCTTTCCATAATTCTCCCTTCTTGCGCACAAACCAGAGGCCAGCTCTGCAAGTAAGCCTGTACCTGTCTATCTATCCAACTGACTTCCTTCTCAACAGCCTCATGCATTTAATGGTGTAGCACTCGTTGCATGAAACTGCACACCAGTGTTTCAATTCTGAACCAGTTCAATCCATTTCTCATCTAATGGCCCATATCTGTAAATGATATTGTAGACTGAACCAAAGGTATAGTCTTCGGTGTTAGAGGCAATGAACCTTCGGTTTCTCTTACTATTAAACAGGACAGATTAACCTTTAATTGATTGAGATGATAACCTAGATCGGAGATGGTGAACCACTGACACGTGCACTCACTCCCTCGACTTATTTTATCGGTAAGCGGGTTAACGTTCCCACCTCATGACTCAAGGTACGCGGGTTCAAGCCCGGCGGAGGTCGTGGAATTTTTAAGGGCGGAAAAATTCAGGGAACAAGTCCTATGGAAGGGAGCCGTGGGTCCCGTGTCGTAGATTTACGGCACGTAAAAGATCCTCATGTCTCTAGGAGACCTCTGAGCAAAATTTCCCGCCCAAGTAGTTTCCAATGCTTCTGGTAGATGGGGGAAATATCAGGTACCCAGGGCCGACCTCGTTGGCTGAACGGGGCTGATAGCCCGCACCAGTACCGGTAGGGTATGGCAACAGTAGAAATTAAAGGGGGACGCACAATGGACCAATAACTGATCTAAGTGCATAAGGAAACCCGCCCCCTCTAATACTAATAATAATGCCATGGAGACATACTGGGAAGTGGAGGTATAACTCCACCATTCTTGACTTCGGCAATAGGTGGATGTGACTGGTCAGCTTCACGCTCCTACAGCTTTATCCCTGGGAGAAGAACGCCCACTGGATAGGAGGTTGAGATGGCCCCAGAGCTGGTCTGGACGTTATGGAGAGCAGAAAAATCTCCCGCCCCTACCAGGAATCGAATCCCTGTCGTCCAGCCTGGCGCTATACCGGCTGAGGTGCCAGTGGACAGTGTACAGTTCGTAACGTTCTGTCTTCCTGTTTCATATCTAAGAATTTAAAAAGATTTAAATACATGAAACTGTAATGTTTTATTTGTGGGCTTTTACACATCACAGGAGACTGAACCGTGGCATCTCACCGTGCGGTCCATGATTCGATCCCGTGTGAATTCATGTGGAATTTATGGTGGACGAAGTGACACTGGAATGAGTTTTTTAGCCTAGTTACCTTGTTTTCGAAATACAAAAGGAAGCTTGTTAGATCACCTTGCAGTCTCTCTGTATATCCCACCCCTCCAATTTCTCTCAGCAAACTTATGACATCACCTTGCTGTCTGTGTGTCCCTCACTATCGTTGCTAATTATAAATACAGGCCACCTTACTGTGTGTGTATGTCTGTGCCCACCACATTTCTTTTCGTTTTATATGAAGTCCTTGACGTTCCAAAGTAAACTAGTCGATTAGTTCTTCCCAGAACTTCTATTTTAATAAGGTTTTCCACTGTGCATCGTCATTATACCATTGCTCCATACTGGTCCATCAGTTCCGTGAGTTCGACAGAACTTCATTTCGCTATTGTAACGAATGTAGGCTCATAGGATCAAAATACGAGAAGCGGAATTTCTAAGTTATTTGCTTGCTTATTTGTAATCTGTTTAACGACGCTTTCACTTGCTTAGGCTACATAGCGTTGAGTGGTGGGATAATTACCGAAGAATTAATGGTGAAGGACAAGGAAGGAAGCCCTAGCGTGATTTGAGGCACCCGGGTTTTGCACCAAGTAACTTACGAATACCATGACAAAAATCTGCAAAGAGAGTTGGTCTCTGTGCCAGGAGGTGACCCCGCTAGCTCCTGATTACGTAGCAGCAGTTCTGACCTCTTAGCAGCGACAGTAGCTGTTTCTAGGCTGCCCCATAGCTCAGGCGGTCAGTCGCTGGCTTCCCACCGCGGCGGCCCGGGTACGAGCCCGGGTTTGTTCATGTGGGATTTGTGGTGGACAGAGTGGCGCTGGGGCAGGTTTTCTCCTAGTACTTCGGTTTTGATTCCACCAATTGCTCCACGATCACCATCATCTATCATTCGGGGCTGGTACAATAGGCCAGTAGCGGCCGCAGCACCAAGTGGACTCAGTCTAACCCATATAATAATAATATAGCTGTTTATACGTTAACGGTTCAGCGATACGTCTAGTACTGTATCGTATGTTCTGCGTTTGAAACGTAATCTTTAGTGTGCGCTGTGATTCATAAGTCCGCAAATATTTACAGGAGCGTTCTTGGAGGAGAAAACTGAGATTAACAGAAAAGTCTGGTAGTGTATGTCGTACAGATACACAGAAACTGCCTTCCGGGATAGGAGATCGCAAGAACACGACACAGATGGAATCCATGGCGTGGTACTCTGCGTACTGTGCGATATATTCCTGTAGGCCGCGCCCTCTGTTTGCAGATACTCAAATTCCCATGCCTTCACGGAACATGGTATCACATACTGAACAGTCATTTAGCCTGCCTATATTTTCTGTTCAGTTCACTCTGACACCTTTCTCATAGCTTCCCTTTCCTCATCCATTCTCTGCCTATTTCTTTCTTTTTTCTTTCCCTTTTTGCTTTCCTCTATTTTTTTTTTGGCACTACAGCCCCAGTGGGCCTATGCCTACCTCCATGAACTTCTCCGTTCACTTCGGTTTTTCTAGATCTTACACATTCGGTAGGACTCCTTGGGCGGGTGATCAGCTCGTCGCAAGGCCTCTACCTGTACACACACACAAACTAAACATCCATGCCCTGAGTGGGATTCGAACCCACGATCCCGGCTTCCGAGCGAGCGAAGACAGTGCACGTCTTAGACCGCTCGGCTACAGTGACTGGCTGTTTTTCTCTTTATTCGTAGTATTGTCATGTGTATAAGTTACTCTAGACGTGGTGAATTGGTAATTGGATTTATTGAACTCTTACAGATTGTAGCTACAAGTAAATATAACGCTATCTCTAATTCACAAATTCTACATTTCACTACAGCACGTACTAAGTCTTCTCAATCTGCTGTGTCTACACCAGTCGTTTTCTGGTAACGGCTTCCATCGGCGCACGTTCCCCTTACCCTAGGTTCTCGAAACTAGCCCCGTGCATCAGCTGCCAGCTTCTAAAAGCAACACCTCACGACGATTGGACTGCAGTTTTCTAACTCACCAAAAAAAAAAACCCCTCTGTGGCATAGTGGTCAGATTTCTTGGTTACAGATCCAGAGGCCCCGTGTTCGATTCCCGGCTCTACCAGCTTTCCTGACAAGTACTAGGTCTGGAATGGGGTCCACTCAGCCTCGTTAGGATAACTGAGGAGCTATTTCAAGGATATAGCGGCTCCGGTCTAGAAACCCGAGATTAACGGCCGTGGGGATCCGCTACGCTGCCCACACGACACCCACTATCCACTAAAGTTAGCACTAACTTCGCCGACAAATGGCGGTCGGTATAGTTCGCTTGCGGACTACAGGCCACAGAGTTTGTCTATTTTGGGATAAAGCACACATCTAGGACTTTCGACCAGATCTTTATAACTCTCAGGCAGTTGCGGGTTTGTTATGGGACGCTCTCTCTGACGAGAGGACGGGTCTGTTGTTTACAATCACTGCTGAGCCTCGCCAGCGCAGACATTCTCGGGTCCGAGTTCCGTGGGGCTTATGACCATATTTTACTGTCTCAGATTCGAGACTTCCCGTTTCGTCGCCTCCTACGACTCGCAGGGCTACAGCGGAGGTCGAGTGATATTGCCTCGGAGAGGACCACACAGAAAACATCGTCTCCAACAGTACCCCCATTGTTGCGCGCGGCCCGCTGTCTAGCAACGGCTCCAGTACTGTTGCGTATTTACGAAGCTGTTACATAGCAGTGGCCGTTGTCTTTGTTTTCCTGTTATTGCGTAGCAACGAGTCTATATGCTACAGTGTTTTCCTTCCATAATTACCTTTTCTTCTTTTTCGTGCCGAGTAGGTTGGCACAGCAGTAAAGGTCTGGACTTCGGTTGGGGAGGAGCTAAGTTCGAACCTCGGTTGGGACAGCGGCTGTCCTTAGTTCTTTTTGTGGTGTTCCTCAGTTCCTCCAGGCAAATTTTGGGTTGATAGCTCGACTAACCCACGACCGCTTCCTTTTAGATTCTTAGCAATCCATGATTCACCAAACATCCTACCATTCTACACTATACATTGAGCGATACTGATGGCTTCGAAAGGCAAACGGCACATAAACAAAACATTCTCTCACTTCTTAATTCGTGCCTTCCTTCCTCCCTTACTTTCTCTTTATATTTGTCTATTCTTTCGTCTGTTTCTCTCATTCGTTATATATTCCTTTCGCGTTTTGTGTCTTTTTGAGTTGGAGCCGGGACAGCTCAGTCGGGGTAACGACGGGCTACTGGCTGGACGGACGGGCTTCGATTCCCGGGAGGGCAAGAGATTTTCCTCTTCCCCAGGTCGTCAAGACAGGCTCTGGGGCCCACCCAGCCTCCTATATCCAATGCGTACCGGAGCTTCTTCCCCGGGGTAGAGAGGCCGGGACGAGAAGCTGACCACTCACCTCGATCTTATGCCGCGTAAAGACTGGTGAGCCGGTCACGGTAGCCGAGCGGTCTAAGGCATGTACTGTCTTCTCTCGCTTGAAAACCGGGATCGTGGGTTCGAATTCCACTTAGGGCATGGATCATTGTGTGCGTTTTTCTGTGTTTGTGTACAGGTAGAGGCCTTACGACGAACTGATCACCCGCCCAAGGAGTTCTACCGAATGTGTAAGATCTAGAAAAACCGAAGTGAACGGAGAAGTTCATGGAGGTAGGCCTGGGCCCACTGGGGCTCTAGTGCCAAGGGGAAAAGAAAAGACTGGTGAAGGTATACCTCAGTTCCCCCACTCGTCATTGCGTGGTGCATAATTAGTTAAGTACATGGACAACTTTACCTTTACCTTTTAACTTTATTTTGACTAGTAATAAATACAACGTAATTTCTCTGTTGCCTGATACGTTATCAGGCTTAAAATAATGTACATGTTGCTATATTGGCGTGTGTGATTACAGTAAAGAGAAAGAGAAAAGGACAGCAAGCAAAACGAGGCCATATCGATAGCCTATAGGCCTATATTTACTCCTGGAGTTGATTAGTGAAGTTTAAAACACGCGTGTTTCTTATCTGCTTGTCTATTATAAGTACTGTCAGTTGCATCACCTTCGATAGCTTCAGTGTACGTGCTTTCTTTAGCCGAATCATGTTTGAACAGCAACTGTTCTGTCAGAGCTAAACGTGCAAGGAAATGCCAATATGACACACTTGATGTAAGGAGAAGGATGCACTGTGGTTAATGAAGAAGTTATTAAATAAACTGATTAGTAAAATAACCACTTAAATTTCCCTAACGATGTTTCTGTACTCTTATTTACAAAGAAGAACATGATCAGTGGGGACACACAGTAGCGCAGGTGGTTGAGGCACTATGCTAAAAACCGGAAGGTCGAGGGTTCCATTCCCGATGGGGTCATAGGATTTTGGAATTGACCTAATCCTTCCAGCCGCAATGTGACTCTGGGGTCGATTCAGCCTCTAACAGAAGTCTGGTCCAGAAATTGTCTGGAAAATATGTGAACCTCGACGTCTCACAACCTTATGGGCCTCCATGCCCTCTTACAGGGATAACTTTACCTTTTACTGCATTGCTGTGGTCAAATAAATCTTGTTTTCTTGTCCTTCGGCCAACCAGAGTCACGCTGAACAACTGAAACTTCCGGTACGGAAATGTTTGGGATACGAATGACGGCACTTGTTGCTTGTTTGTCGTGTCCGGGTACAACCTCTTTCTCAGAACACCAACTCCGCTCAAGGTTGCTTCTGATGGTCTGTGAACTGGATTGTGTTACCTTCGTATTGCGATCTTGTTAAGTTATGACATCGCATGGTTTGGTAGGTGGGTACCAATGTTTCGACCGCCTCTGTGGTCTAGTGGTCAGAATTTCTAGCTACACGTCCAGAGGTCCGGGTTCGATTCCCGGCGCTACCAGATTTTCTGAGAAGTAGTGGGTCTGGAACGGGGTTCACTCAGCCTCGTGATGATAATTGAGGTGCTATGTCAAGGAAATAGCGGCTCCAGTCTAGAAAACAGAAATTAACGGCCGTGGTGATTCCTTTCGCTGACCTCGCAACACCCTCTATCTGCTAAACTTGGCACTAACTTCGCTGACAAGCGGCGGTGACTCGGTCGGTATAGTTCTTTTGCGGACTAAAACCACGGAGTTTGTGTTGTACCAACGTTTCGGAGAAACTTCTATCTTCATTGTAAACCTGTAGATGTATATGAAACTATTGGCCAAGTAATCCTCTGTTTATGGATTATTTAACGACGCTGTTAGCTGTTTAGACTGTATAGAGTGGAGTGGTGTGTGAATTGGAAGGGATGTAGAAGGAAATAGTCATGGCCTTATTTGACGTACAGTGCGGTCGCATTTTATTCGAAGGATGCGTTCCTGAAGACGCCGCATATTTAAAGAGAAGTTTCTTATAGGATTAAAAGTATTGCCGAATGTTTATAGGGATTCAATTTCTTTCAAACTTTGCCTATAAAGGGAGACTGTTAATACTTTTTATATCGCACTATTTTAGATTGGCATAAAACGCGACTGCATTGTACTGGATGATAGAAAAGTTCTAAGCTTTTATGGAACTAGAAGATTCATCACAGATTTTACGGAATTTCACTACAGAATCTACGCTGAACCACCTTATTCCAGTCCATAATTTCGCATGAATTTCTCTTGAATATTTTCCCCCCTCGAAGTTTTGTGACCATTTGTACGCCTTTCTCGTGTATGCACGCTACATGACCGGACCATCTTGTTTTATCCGATTGTATCGTCTTACTAATAAAAAAATCCGTGGCCTGTAGTCCGTGTAGAGGGTGTCGCGTGGTCAGGGCAACGGATCCCCACGGCCGTTAATCTCGATTTTCTAGACCGGAGCCGCTATTTCCTTGAAATAGCTCCTCAATTGTCCTCTTGAGGCTGAGTGGACTCCATTCCAGACCCACTACTTATCAGGAAATCTGTTGGCGCCGGGAATCGAACCCGGGACCTCTGGATTCGTAGCCAGGAACTCTGACCACTAGACCACAGAGGCGGTCATCACATTAATACTATTCCCAAAATACAAATTATCCAGCTACTCATTATGTAATTTTCTGATTCCTTTTATTTCGTCCTTCACACGTCATTCCTATATATTTACCTTTAGAACAGAATGATAATGTCACGTGTAGGGAGTACACATGAAGAAATTATTGGTTTCTAGTTCGGATGATTGGATTTATGAGCACTTCGGTTACAGTTTTCTCTTAATTACAATCAGTACAGCGCTATCGCTGATTTACACATTTTCCAGTTCACCGTTGCACACGCACTTAGATTCTCCGTTTTTATTAGTCGTCTCCTAACAACGGATATCAACACATAAACTAGAACTTCAAATAACTGTGAAGTCTTCTTTGCCATTTCTTGTTTAATCACCATGGAACATCGAGACTCAACTAAAACTCTGCTCTAATCTGAGCTACAGGCTGTTGTTATATAGACTCCGCAAGAACCACACGGAAAACAATGCCTTTATTGGTGATTAAGCTTGTTTACCGCTCAGTTGCCTAGCAACAGACGTTCTCTTATTGCGTGCTGGTGTGCTGCGGGGATGTATTTACAGTTCTGTTGCCTAGCAAAGGGCTTCTGCTTATTCGTTGTTATTCCTGCTTTTTAGGCAGTGCTTACCTAACCGTTGCTTATAAACGACCCATGTGTCACAAGAATTGTGTGTGCCACGCATTTTAACATTGAAGAATTCTGCATCTTACTCACGCAGTGCTTCTCTAGGCTCTCATAATAAACAGTATTAAGCTAAGAGCACAATCGATTGGTCTCTATAACGGAGACGCAGCGTGTTTTGTGTTTTTTGTACGTTATGTAAAATAATTTCATGCTTCAGGCTTTTAAAAGTTCCTGTCTATTTATTTCCAATACCGATCAATTCTCCATTCGGTACTCGGCATGTCTCTCTGCTGGTAAAGTTAAACTTCTGAATAACTCACCGACGCCTGCGCTGTTGTACCGCAGCAGGTGTGTAAGGATGATTCGCAACATGATCTAACAGTTTCAAAGTTCTAGATCAGATATAGTAAAGGTAGAAAAGGGGTAAAACTATCCCTGTAACAGACCCTGGAAGTCCATAGCGTTGTGAGACGCCGAGGCTCCCACATTTTTTTAGAGAGTCGACTGACAGATAGCGGTGAAGTTGTCAGCCCTACGCGCCAAGCTATCCCTGTAACAGGCGGTGGAGGCCCATAGGGTTGTGAGACGTCGAGGCTCCCTCATTTTCCAGACAGTCGGCTCGCAGATGGCGGTGAGGTTGTCAGCATTACGAGCCGACTGGCAGCCCTTTACTCCCAGAAACGTTCCTGGTACTCATTTCTGTTAGAGGCTTAGTCGATCCCAGGGCCACACTGCTGTTCGAAGGATTATGTCAATTGAAAAATCCAATGACCTCATCGGGAGTGGAACCCGCGACCTTCTGGCTTGTAGCATAGTGCCTTAATCAACTGCACTACCAAGTGCCCGCTAGATCAGATATAATTTATTCCTTAACTATCTTAGTGCATGGAGGAACGTCGTTTTTGATACCCTAACAGTTGTTTAACTCTTCGAGAAATTCACAGCCTTTTATAGAAACCAAAAGCTGATCACTATTTCATAAGACTCGCCACTACGCCATGTCTTATGGCAGTTAAAATGAGTCCACAGCCCCCACATTCCGTTTTTTAATATTTATTTTAGACTAATTTCTTTATTTTCAAAAATTAATAGGAGGTTTATGAGACAACCTTGCTGATTGTGTGTCTGTTCGTCCGTCCATCTGTATATCCGCCTGTGTCTGGCCATCTGTCTGTGGTCTCCCCCCCGGCCCCCCAGCAATTCTAAATTCTAGGAGGCTCATGAGAAAACTTTCCTGTCTGTGCCCACCCCCCCTCCCGTTGTTGTTAGGATGCATATGAGGTCGCCTTGCTGTCTATGTGTCCCCCCTACATTTTTTCGTTTTCTGTGCTGTTCATGTATATACAATATGAAAATAGGCGATTGGTTCTTTGCAGAACTTCATGTTATAATATCCTTTCTTCTAATTCGGGGAGCCGGGATAACTCAGTCGCTATAGTGACGGGCTACCGGCTGGATAACCAGAGTTCAACACCCGGCAGGCTCCCCCATATGTCTTCATAGCGTGGTGTTTAATTAATTAAGCAGAGGGACAACTTTTTTTATTGGCTCTACAGCCCCCTTGGGCCCTGGCCTCTGATATTTCAATTTCATGATAATTTTTACAGACGGCAAGACTCCTTGGACGAGTGATCAGTTCGTCGCAAAACCTATACCTAAACACAGGACAACACAAACAAACTAAACAGATACACATACCAAACATCCGTGCCTTATGTAGGATTCGAACCCACGATCCCGGCTCCCGAGCAAGGGAAGACCGCTCGGCTACCGTGACCGGCCAGGAACAAATTTACCATTGTTTTACTACGTATGAACTAGTTCAGATTAGGCTAGCGGTTCTTGCAGTGCGCAGTGGAAGAACTGACAGGAGATTTGAACAGACTGACATGGTAATGGACTGAAATATCCGAATGTGATCCAGCCTAAATCTTATCGCAATGTTTTCCTTCCATGTAGACAAACAAGGGTATGGAACAAACTGTGAGCAGGAGGCCGCGCCATAGCTCAAGCGGTTAGTCGCTGGCTTCCCACCGCGGCGGCCCGGGTTCCATCCCGGGTCTGGTCAAATTGGATTTGTGGTGGACAAAGTAGCGCTGGGGCAGGTTTTCTCCGAGTACTTCGGTTTCCCCTGCCANTTTTAAAAGTTCCTGTCTATTTATTTCCAATACCGATCAATTCTCCATTCGGTACTCGGCATGTCTCTCTGCTGGTAAAGTTAAACTTCTGAATAACTCACCGACGCCTGCGCTGTTGTACCGCAGCAGGTGTGTAAGGATGATTCGCAACATGATCTAACAGTTTCAAAGTTCTAGATCAGATATAGTAAAGGTAGAAAAGGGGTAAAACTATCCCTGTAACAGACCCTGGAAGTCCATAGCGTTGTGAGACGCCGAGGCTCCCACATTTTTTTAGAGAGTCGACTGACAGATAGCGGTGAAGTTGTCAGCCCTACGCGCCAAGCTATCCCTGTAACAGGCGGTGGAGGCCCATAGGGTTGTGAGACGTCGAGGCTCCCTNTGAAGTTATAAAGACACGACATGTAGGCGACAGAAGGAGCATGGTTAGGTATCATCAGTTTTGCATAGACGATCGACCTCCTTTCTTTGAATCTAACCACTTGTGTGGAATTGAGGAAGAACTGAATGTCACTTCCTCGCGGGCTTATGGGACTGCTGCTTGCATAACAAATGCAGGTTACGTCTCAAGATGACATAGCTGAACATATTTGCCAACCAACTGTACGTTGTTCAGTGCTGTAACTTTCATCTGTGAAGCGACGCTGCAAAATTAGTACAGTGATTAAGCCCAGATGTGTATATTGTACGAGTAATTCACAAAGTGTTTCGACGAGAATACAAGTCTTCTGAGATATAGCGTTTGGCAGATAGGTACCAACATTTCGGAAAAACGAGCTGTCTTCATCTTCAGGTCATAAGAGCTCTGCCCTGAAAACGGAGATATCAGGTTCCTCCGAAACATTATTAACACTTCCTTGTTTACAAAATAACATAATTAGGAGGTTTGGTAACATTTGATCGTGTCATAGCTCAGGGAGTTAGTCGCCGGCTTTCCACCGCAGCGGTCCGGGTTCGAGCCCAGCCCACGACATCTGGTATTTGTTGTGGACGAAGTGGTACGGGGCAGGTTTTCTCCGAGTACTTCGGTTTCCTTTGCCAATTCTCATTCCATCTACTGCTCCACACTCATCATCATCTATCATCTCAATTTACTAAATGTATTCATACAGATTGCAAATAAATGGGGATCTCAAAAAAAATCTATCATCCGGGGCTGGTACAATAGGCCAATTAGTGGACTCAGTCTCACCCCACCCCAAGGAACGAAAGAAACTAGGTAACATTCGGAAGGTTTTTAGTTCTGATTCCAACTTCTGGCGGGAAACCCTTATGCTTCTTACCGAGTTTCTACAGTTTCTGCAGACGGGAGCTCAGAGAGTACTGAATGTACTTCATGTAAACCACAATGTCCTATTTCTCAGATCCTCACTGACTCACAGTTTATAGTACCTCAGTTATTTTCTGATGGAAGGTTTGTGATCTTAAAGAACAAGAATCACACAGATGGAGCGGTCAGAATCCTATAATGCACGCTGGAGAATTCCAATTTCACGGGGTTCTCATTGTGAGACGGTCTTATAACGGGATTTGTAAGCGGATTTCGTCACAGAGAGTTAGCAACAATTAGTTTCGTACTGTCAGCTCGTCTGTGCGATTATCATTACACGGATATGGGTGGACGGATTTTGATAAAATGTAATAATAGGCGTTCTTATTAAAAATATATTACTCAAAACTAAAGCAGTGGAGCAGAGTCCATCTTGAGGAGTTAATAAACGCTAAGATATTCCCTGTTTTCTATGGGCCACCAAGGTTCGCAACCGTATTCACAAAAGCCAGCCACTGATACTTATTCAGAGCCGGATGAATTAATTACATATCTTCGTGTAGTTATTTAGGATCAGTTTTACTGTGACCCACCCAGTTATGCCTAGGTCTTGCATGTCGCCCGCTCCCTTCAAATGTTCCGACTACAGCTCTTATAAAGACTTGCTGGCTCTTTGGACTTTGTCCATCATCCGATATTCTAAAAATTATATAACACAACATTTCGGAAACGGGATCTTTTTCCGTGCTTAGGTTAGGTGGTGGGAGATACCTACACTGTTTGGTCCCTTAGAGAGGTCCAGTGATTGAGCTTAACTCTTTCTAAGGGACCCAACAGAGTAGGTGCTTCTTTAACCTGAAGACGGAATTTTTTTTTTTTTTAGACTCCCATATTTATTATGCAATCTGAGTTAATACATTTAGCATAATGATGTGAAAAGGAAAGAAAAAGAACGTGTAGAATACCGCTCATTAGCGGTGCTCCTTGTGCAGTAGATAAAGTCTGGTATGATTTGTGGGAGAATACTTACAAACTAGGGACAAAGACGGAAATGGATCCAATTTCCGAAACGTTGTTTTTTTTTTTTTTTTTTGCAATACCGGCCAGTGGACAAAGTAATTCTAAGTATTATACTCCATCGTCAGAACCCTTTAGAGCTCTCATTGTTTCTCATCTCTCCAGTGTGTGCTAAATACCTCACCTCTCTCATTCTAGAATTGAATGGTAAGATGATTTATAAATTATGAATTAGAACAACTGTGTTAGGCAGCGGTGGTGGCCTAATTTGAGATACTGTCCCGGGATTTGCCCGAAAACACAGACTAATATCATGGTTCGACTCAGCCCCTAACAGAAATGAGTGCCTGAAACATCATGTGGGTAAAGGGGGCCGGCCTGTGAGGCTGACAACCTCACCTCCATCTGTGAGTCGATTGTCTAGAAAATGTGGGAGCTTCGACGTCTCTCAACCCATATGGGCCTTCACGGGCTGTTACGGGGATAGCTTTAGTTTTTCCGACTTATGCCACGAAGATCCTGTCAGGATAGCAGGTGTCCCGGTCAAGATTCGAACTGGACGCCTCCCGAATAGAAATCATAAGCGTTACCTCTTTAGCCAACTTGATAGTCGCGTTTTATGGGTTATTTTACGACCCTGTCAGCGGTTTGACTCTGTAGCGTCGAATGGCAGGGTACTCGATGAATTGATTAGGATTTAAAAAAAAACGGCCGTTGCCTATTTGACGTACTAACCCGGATTTTTGGCCGCACCAGAGTTCAAGCGGTCAGTCGCTGGCTTCCTATCGCGGCGGCCCTCGTCTGGTCAAGTGGGATTTGTGGTGGACAAAGTGGCGCTGAGGCAGGTTTTCTCCGAGTACTTCGGTTTACCCTGCCAATCTTCATTCCACCAATTGCTCCACAATCACCCTCACCTATCATCTGGGGGCTGGTACGATAGACCAGAAGTGGCCGCAGTACAAGGGACTTGGTTCCACCCCAGTAGCAATAAAAAAACCCGAATTTTAATGTCGGCATTAACATTGACAAATAAGACGCATTATCTTCCCCAATTGTAAACATTGGCCAATGGGAGAGAAAATAGCAGAAAAGTAGGGAGTCAGTGAGTACAAATATTTTACCTGGTGATGGTCATAAAGAGCCGAAACATGTTGTAAAATAATATATAAAGCTTATACATGAAGTTTGGTAAGGGAATAAAAAATAAGTTACTAACCCACATTTTGCCTGGATGGACTGGATAAAACCACGAAGAACTTTACACAGGATAGCCAGTGTCTCGGTGCAGACTCGAACTGCATACACTTCGAATACAAGTCAGAAGCATTGCCGATTGAGACAATTTGCCTAGATAGTGTCCTTGGGAAGCTGATAGTCACGCAACTGCTCAAGAAAAGCTGTTCGCTCTTGTCTCTGTGCTTAATTAGTTAAGCACCATACCACGAAGACATATGGTCGGGTGGAGGAATAACTCCACTTATGACTTCGGTATATTGCTGTTATTTTCTATAATAAATTCAGGAACTGTAGCCTCCAGAGCTGGTAGTTATTACGTATTATTGTGGAGGCAGTCGTAACGTTATGCACTCGGGGCTCTGTCTGGAGTTAAGCAGTGAAAGTGCTGCAGTAGACAGCAGGTCTGGTTGTCTAGGCTGCAGAGGAATCTCGCTGGAGTTGGGGAACAACAATTCAGACAGTTGCAGACGGGTAAGAGTTAGAAACGGACCACATTTCAGTGATCAGGAATGAAAACAGAGGCGGCTCGTGTTTAACGTTCTTTGTTTTACACTCATTTAGTGTATTTTCTGTGTTTATCGTTTCTTCAGTGAGAGTTCTCTTCTGCGGTTGTCAGTTAAGGTTTGTTGAATAAATGGTCACGTAATTGTTTTAATATAATATTGCCCGTGCCTGATTTCTGGATTTAAACTCGAAGCTGACAGCGTCTGGACCTAATATAACATTCTTACAAATATAAGGTAGGCCAATACAAATGTACTCTATTTACAATGTTTACTAACAGAATTGTTTTACTGTACTATGTAAAAGGTATAATTGTTCCTGTCCCTAACTAATTCATCACTATGCCATGAAGGCTATTTAGGAGTGGATGTATAGGTCCACATTTTCTTGACCTCAGCACTGGTTGGAGGTGAGTGGTCAGCTTCACGCCCTGGCCACTTTACCCCTGGTACCCATCGTAAGGTGGACCCCAGAGTCGGTCTGGACGACGTAAAGAAGAGAAAATTCTTGACCCTACCGGGACTCGAACTTCGACCCCTCAGTCGTCAAGCCCGTAGCCAGTCACTATACCGACTGCACTATCCCGGCTCCCCGTCTGTTGACACAGTAATTTCATTATATATAATTATTTGTGGTTTGTTCAAATACGGTGTCTGTAGCTCAGAATATGAGGCGTCGAATGTTAGGATCATCAGTGAGTAATTCAATATGATATAGAAGGCCTAATTTAGACCTCCACGGTCCAAGGAGGCCCATTAGATGTCTTTAAATAAGGTGACGAACCCCGGAGAACGGGAATCCATGTATTGTATTGGTCCGTCGTGCATTGCAGGAAGACGAAGGCGAAGATAAGTCCTCTCCTTATTCCTATTCCATTTCCATTAAAAACAAAGCAGGAGGACGGATAACTAGCGAACTCCACGGAGCTGAGCCCTTCTTGAAGAGGCCGCCAGTTACGCAGCTACTCGAGAATTTCCCAGTATTTCATCGAACCTGAAGGTTCATTACCGTCTTCACAAGAGCCCTTTACTGGTTCCTATCCTCAGGCAAATCAATCCAATCCATAGCAATCCATCTTATCTCTCTAAGATCGATTTTAATATTATCCAGCCACCTGTGTCTAGGTCTTCATAGTGGTCACTTTCCTTCTGGCTTGCCCATCAAGATCCTGTAGACATTCCTTTTCCCTCTAATGCATGCTACACGCCCCATTTTATCCTCCTTGACATGATCACTGAAATTGTACTTTGTGAAGAGTACAAGTTATGAAGCTTCTCATTATGCAGTTTTCTCCAACCTCCTGTTACATCAGGGCACCCGATAGCTTAGTTGGTTGAGGCACTATGTTACAAGCCGGAAGCTCGCTGGTTCGAGTCCCGATGAGGTGGATTTTTTTCAATTTACATAATCCTTCCAGTCGCACTATGGCCCAGAGGTCGACTCAGCCTCTAAGAGAAATTAGCGAAATGAGTACCAGGAATCTTCCTGGAGGGTAAAGGGTAGCCGGCGCGTAAGGCTCACAACCTCACCGCCATCTGCGAGCCAATTGTCTAGATAAAATGTGGGAGCTTCGACGTCCCAAAACCCTTGGGCCTTAACAAGGATAGCTTTACATTTTTACCTTTTACCTGCACTTCATCCTTCTTCGGTCCTACCCTATTCTCAAGCATCCTCAGTCTATATTCCTTCCATAACGTCAGAGACCAAGTATCGCATCCATATAAAACCACAAATAAAATTATAATTTTGTATATTCTAATTATTTACGTTTTTACACAGCGGACGAGAAGTCAAAAGGTTAAGGACTGAATGGTAACAAGCAGACGGTGTCCAAAAATACAATAACGGCATTTCTCCCCAGTTTAATCCTTATAGGGTGAAATTGTTTAAATAATTGAAGAAGGAACGTATACCCGCTTTATTTAGATGGGTACGGCTGTTTTATATTGAAGGTTTCTGTGGTCTGTTTAGACATGCTGACTTCATAAGCGTTATAGTCTTTCTCACACACTGTATAAACAGCAGTGATAGAAAGTGGTGTAAGGTGGGCCTAATATTTATGGACATCAGTTTTTAACAGTACAGCAATAATAAAGTAAATAAAAGTTATTTCTGGGTTACGTAAACTTTAGAAGTAAACAACTTTGATTATTAACTAGCATTATCGGTACCCGTTAATTAGCAATTCTTATGGAAACGTACTGGCAGGTCGCTCTCCGACTACGATAATTGTTGCACAAAAAGTGATAAATGAAATTTATCTATGTCTCTATAGCCCATGTGGACCTTGGCCATTTTTTAAGTTTCTTGATCTATATACAGTCGGTAGGACTCTCTGGACGGGGATCAGCCCGTCGCAAGGCCGCTAACTACACACAGAACAACACAAAACAGAATAAACGCAGACAGACATCCATGCCTCGAGTGGAATTCGAACCCATGATCCCAGTTTTCGAGCGGGTGAAGACGGTTCGTGCCTTAGACCGCGCAGCCCCTGTGATCGGCGATAAATGAAGTCATTGTAAAATGTTACTCCAGCAAATGAAGGCCACAGGTTGTAAATGATCTCTCTCTTAGAAGGCGAAAAAATGCCACGAAGACGTATTGGGGAGTGGTGGTATAGCTCTATCATTCTTGACCTCAGCACTAGATGAAGGTGAGCGGTCAGCTTCACGCCCTATCCGCTTTATCCACTTGGAAAGAGGCCCCGGTACCCATTGGATAGGAGGCTGGATGGGCCACAGACACGGTATGGACACTGTGCAGAAAAGAAAGTCTCCTGCCCGTGCCAGGAATTGAACCCCGGTTTGTAACCCTTCGTTATAACGACTGAGGCCGCGCCATAGCTCAAGCGGTTAGTCGCTGGCTTCCGACCGCGGCGGCCCGGGTTCGATCCCGGGTCTGGTCAAGTATTATTTGTGGTGGACAAAGTGGCGCTGGAGCAGGTTTTCTCCGAGTACTTCGGTTTCCCCTGCCAATCTTCATTCCACCAATTGCTGCACAATCACCCTCACCTATCATCTCTGGCTGGTACAATAGGCCAGAAGTGGCCGCAGTACGAGGGACTTAGTCCCACCCCACTAGCAATAAAAGAAAATACCGATTGAGCTCTCCCGGTAATAGTTTGTATCGATTTAATATTGCATTTAGGTACAGAGCATATGTTTGAGTGTCCTTTTTAACGTCATTACATTGCCATCATGTGTAGATCCGCTCAGAAACGTATGTGGCATTTATAATATTCCGGTTTTTTAAAAGACGCGATTCTCCTGTTTTTAATATGCCGTGTTTTTCGCGAAAACGTAAATCTGTTCACGCATGCTGCGCCTATGGATTTTGGGCTTGTTACATGCCGCATGCCGTGTGAGCCGCGAGTCGCCACCGCTCCGAGGAGTGCAGCCTATTCTAAGGAGAAGTCACCAAGTTCTCGGTTATTTGAAACAGGTTATAGTTGTCTCCAGGCACGGTTTTGGCAAGTCACCTGATCAGTAAGATGTAATATAGATATTTCGGAAAATGTAGCTACGGCTGGCGAAACGCTTTCTCGAGTTTTCTTTTCCCACTGATGCACAGGAACATTTTTTCAATTAACTGTAGGTATTATCACGTATTTAGGGGCGACTATAGACGGGGTTTGGGTTGGTGAATGGATTTATTGACCAGTTGTACACACCACTCGGAACTACAATTACTATTACTAATTACAGCGCTATCACTGATCTCCACAAGTCTTTACAAGTCACTACACACTAAGTATTTTCCCAGTCTGCTGTGTCTCCAACAGACGTTCCCTATCAACGGCCTCTAACAGTGGAGATTCTTCAGGTTTTCGCGCTTACGTCGTTACTGTTAGGCGAATATCCCACACAACTGAACTCACTCACCAGAGCAGAGCAGAAGCTTACTGCCGGAAATCAGCCGGCACAGACACTCCTGGCATCGGGCCCCGCTGGGACCCATGGCCATATTTTGGTTTAGTGTGTAGACCTTTGGCTTTTTTTTTCCTCTTCCTTGGTCCTCCTTAATGATATAAACGAGGGGTTGGTCTTTTTTTTTATTGGTGTTCACTTTCTACACCTTATTCCACCTGAGGTCAAATTATTCTCACATGAGTAAATATGTGATATATACAGTTTTCTTTTACACTCTTCAGAAGTATAAACTGAAATTAAATTGTGATATGTAGAGGGACATCTGTCAGTGCAGGAATGTGCAGCAGCTTATACAGCAATTTATTTTACACTCCGAAACGGCAGTTAGACACTTGAATGGTCGTAGGCTTGACCGCCGCCAAGTTTAAGCTTCTTATAAGTCTTATGTCTGGCTTCTCCTTATCCAATTGCACGTACATTTGGATTTTCACGATTTAGCATGGCATCTGCCTGCCTCCTGCATAATTTCGTTATGTAATCATACACATGCCGGTCACGGTAGCCGAGCGGTCTAAGGCATGTACTGTCGTCGCTCGCTCGGAAGCCGGGATCGTGGGTTCGAATCCCACTCAGGGCATGGATGTTTGTGTGCGTTTTTTTGTGTTTGTGTACAGGTAGAGGCCTTGCGACGAGCTGATCACCCGCCCAAGGAGTCCTACCGAATGTGTAAGATCTAGAAAATCATAAGTGAACGGAGAAGTTCATGGAGGTAGGCCTAGGCCCACTGGGACTGTAGTGCCAAGGAAAAAAAATCATACACATACTGAATTTTGAACACCAAGTGAAAATCGCGGACTGATGTGCGAATGTCAAGGTTGCCAATAGCACGGAGAACTCTGTTCTGCAAGCGCTACAGTTTCATCAAATGAGTGTCCGCCGTAAACTCCCAGGGGACAGGTATAAGTCATTATTGATTTAATTACTGCTCTGTAAACGATTAATTTGGCCGGTCACGGTAGCCGAGCGGTCTAAGGCATGCACTGTCTTTGCTCGTTCGGAAGCCGGGATCGTGGGTTCGAATCCCACTCAGGGCATGGATGTTTGTGTGCGTTTTTCTGTGTTTGTGTACAGGTAGAGTCCTTGCGACGAGCTGATCACCCGCCCAAGGAGTCCTACCGAACGTGTAAGATCTAGAAAAACCGAAGTGAACTGAGTTCATGGAGGTAGGCCTAGGCCCACTGGGGCTGTAGTGCCAAGGAAAAAAATAAACGATTAATTTAATGTATGTGCTTTTACTCACTCAGCCGGCCTCTGGTTCTCGCTATATAGCCTTGGGGCGAACCAAACACAAAACACCGCCTCAAACAATTTGACTGTTGTTATGGGCGGTTGCCTAGCAATGGAACCTCCTAAATGAAAGGAGCTGCATCTTCAATTCTGTATTTCTCGTGATAAGAAAAAAATGCATGTAATGAGTTTCCGACAAAGAGAATCTCCACGTCCTATCACTTACCTTGCAGATATAACTACCGGTAGAGTCTTGTAATGCATTGTCATGGCTGGGGACCAAGCTTTCGAACTTTGGAGCTAAATATATCATTTTTTTTGACGCGAAATGACGTATGATATTAACCAACATTGATTGCAAGCACGGATAAGATTCATAAATTATCATATTGATGAACAGATGCTTATTGCTACTTATTCAGACGCTCGTATCCGTAAATGTCTGGCCTTCAGATATTTTACGTTCCAGTGCGCGACTGACATAGTACTCTCGGTTGTGTCTGAGAGCCAATGGGCACTGGCTGTTCATTCTGTCTTACGGGACGAACCAACGGGAACTGACTTGCTGTCTACCATTTCTCTCCTGTGTCCTATATAACCCTCAGATTTTCTGAGAAGTAGTGGATCTGGAACGGGGTCCACTCAGCCTCGTGAGGATAATTGAGGAGCTACTTGAGAGGAAAAGTAGCGGCTCCGGTCCAGAAAATCGAGATTAACGGCCGTGGGAATCTGTTGCGCTCACCACGCGACATCCTCTACCCGCAAAAAGTTGGCACTAACTTCGCCGACAAGCGGCGGTCGCTCGGTCGGTATAGTTCGCATGCGGACTAAGAGCCACGGAGTTTAAGTTCTTTTTATATAACCCGAAATTCCAGCAAGCCGATTTCTCTGCTTTCCACCTGCTTTCACGCTGGGTTTTTCGACCTTGAATACAGAGCAATCTTCCACCGAAACGTCGGTTGACTTTCAACGGACTACACGGAGTTATATCCCATAAGATAGAACTCTTCATAACCAACCCCTGTCAGAACCTCAAATCCTACCACTCAGGCGGTTATTCACCGGATTCCCACCGCGGTGGCCCGGGTTCGAGCCCCGGTCAGGTCATGTGGGATTTTTGGTGGACAATTTGGCACTAGGGTAGGTTCTCTCCGAGTACTTCGGTTTTCCCTGCCAATTTTCATTCCACCGACTATTCCACATTTGTCATGTATCATCCGGGGCTGGTACTATAGGCCAATTAATGGCCGACATACCAAGTGGACTCAAGTCTCACCCCACCCCAAGAAACTAAAAAAAAAAGCTACCATTAGTTAGTGTTTGTGCTGAGATTCATGAAAATTTCTCTTATGGGGAGCAGTTAAATGAATGCAGTCGTAACACAAGAAACACGAGCTCTCGCGTTCGGAGGTTAGAAGTCACTATTTAACGTTTCGCGAACTCAGATATCTCCTTACCACAAATGCGAGAAAGAAAAGTTTCTATTTTTATTCCTGTTGACGAGTACCGTACATTACATTGGTGTGTACTAGGAAGAAGATGCTTTGGGTTAGACACTAGGCTGGATGGTTTGAGTAAAACAGTAAATCAGAATTTAAACGTACAGGGCGAAACCGCTATTTTGTAAGTAGGTTCTCCGGTACATAACCGAAGAATCGAAGTTCGATTCACGGCAGGAACAAAAGTTTTCTCTCTTCTCCTGCGTTCATACCGGCTGTGAGACCTACTCATCCCCGTATCTAGTGGATACAGGGAGTTGTTTGTCCCGGGGTGAAACGGCTGGAGCTTGAAGCTAACCGCTGATTTCCCGCTAGTGCCGACGTTAAGAATGGATGGGACCGGTTTGTCTAGAAGTAACGTTCTAGGCCTGTGTTCGGTTCGACTCCCGGGCGGGACGGTCGCAGTCCTAATTAAGTTTCTTCGTTGAGGATCCTTTCCGATTCATCATTCTTCCTACCATCCGACGATAGTATCGATACTGACAGTCACATACAAAAGAATACATGGAGATGTACGTCCATTCCACCATGTCTCCATGGCGTGATGCTTGATTAAAGCAGAAATTGAAATTTGCGTTCATTTTAACGAATAGGGACTTCCGTCACGAGAAATACTTTGTCTGGGTTCGTATCTTAGCTGTCCTATACTGAGATTGTTGTCGACATGTGCTGCCAGACTTGGATCTGCAGGGTGTAGTCCCCCAGCTGACTAGCTGATGTCATTCGTGGTCTCTTTATTAGTTAAACGAAACAGGAAAAACCTTGTGACTAAACCCAGCCAGAGTCTTGAATAGCCCAGCCAATCAGGAAGAGTCAAACTGATTATAAGCAGAAAAGCCACTCCGCTGATAAACATCCTTGGCAAGCCACCAAGAGTACATTCACCGGCAGACTGCTGTAAACACTGCGATTTAACGAAACGGCTTGGTGTAACGCTAACACACTTGAGAATATTAACTCAGGGGTCATTCTATGTGAAGTTATCCAGAGAGGTCGCTCACCATTTAAAAAAAAATCTTATTTTGTACACTTATTTCTACATATTTTCTTTCATTCTTCAAAAAATAAAAAAAAAATTGTAATCCGCTCGGTTCTCCCGGTACAGCCGTTTTTATAATGCGAAAAAACGCGTTTTCGGCGCAAATGGAGGTTTGCGTTATCTTCTGTATCTCGGTAACTGTTGACGCTAGAGAGTCCAATGAAAAACCAAATTGTTCCTCATGATATGGACTACAAATCATGTTATTACACGTTTTTACTCAACTCACTTCCTCTAGGTGTAATTAAGCTTGAAACTTACCTGTCGATTTTGGGAAAAACGCTATTTTTGACCTTCACAAACCAATGGGAAGGGGAAAGTATCAGATCCGAGCGGATTACAATTTTTTTAAATATTTTTGAAGTGTGAAAATATGTAAAAATAACTTATTTTGGCTTGTTTTGGACTTCATCCATCGTCTGGTACGTAAAGGACAAAAGACCACGACGTTTCGGAGACTGGATCTGTCTCCGTCTTCAGGTGGGTAGGGAAGGGTAAACCTACTCAGCTGGGCCCGTTAAAAAGAGTTAGTCTCAGTCACTGGAGTACAGTACAGTACAGTATACACCATCGTCAGAATCCTTTCAAGTCTATGTAAAAATAAGTGTACAAAATATGAATTTTTTAAAAATGGTGAGCTACCTCTCTGGATTAATTCACGTGGAATGACCCTCAGCAGATGTTCAGTTCGAATCTTGGCAGAGACACCTGCCATATTGACTGAGGTTTCTCTTTGGCTCCTCCAGGCAAATACCGCGATAGTACCTGTATTAGGCCACGGTCATTGCGTTTCCACCCCCTTCTGATACATCATTCGCAGTTCGACCCTCTGTAGTGTGGCTATCAAAATGGAGGGGGTACCGTCACACAAACAGATCCTTTTATTTTATCTTATCTTCTGGGATATAACGTCGTGTAATCCGTTGAAAGACAGCCAATTTTTCGGAGAAACATGTCGCCTCCATCTTCAGGTTCGAAGAACAAGCCAAGCAAGAAACTAGCGTGAAAGCATGTGGCAAGCAGAGCGGATTATATAGGAATAAAGACAAATAAAACAAACTCCGTGGTCTGTTGTCCGCAAGCGAACTATACCGACCGAGCGACCACCCCTTGTTGGCGAAGTTAGTGCCCACTTTAGAGGATAGAGAGTGTCGCGTGGTCAGCGCAACGATCCCCACGGCCATTAATCTCGGTTTTCTAGACCGGAGCCGCTATTTGATTGGAGCGAAATAAAAGACAGCAACTATGTTCCCGTTGGCGCACCCGTAGGATAGAATGTACCGTCAGTACCCATTGGCTCTCACGCACAACCGAGCGAACCAATAGGAGATAAGAACCAGGCAATCAGCCAGGTACTGGCGGTTCATTTTGTTCTACGGGCGAGCCAACGGGAACTGAGTTGCTGTCTTCTACTTCCCTCTCGTTTCCTATATAATCCACTCTGTTTGCCACATTCTTTCACCCTGTTTTTTTGCTTGGCTTAATCTTCCACCCTGAAGAGTGAGGTGACATGTTCCTCCGAAACAACGATTGGTTTTCAAAGGACTACACTGTGTTATATCCCAGAAGGTAAAACTCTTCATAACCACCGCTGAATCCTACAAAATATTCTATTATTCGACTCACAATTTGTTTGAGCCCAGATAGGCCTTTATCAGATAATTTTTGAGGAGTATACAAATGTTGACGGAGTACATATGAACTACAGTGGTATTATCATAAATTGTAAATACAAAATGTGTATGATCGTAACCCCTCAGTTTTTATTTGTAAGCACCACAAACAGGATGCAACGCTACAATATGTAGCCTGGATACTAACGACATCGTAAAGGAACCCATAAAAATCTGTCTACAGCCCCTTGTTGGACCTTGGCCACTTTTTCAGTTTCTTGATTTTATACACAGTCGGTAGGACTCTTTGGATGGGGGATCAACCTGTTCCAAGGCCGCTACCTACACACAGATATCCATGCTTTGAGTAGGATTCGAACCCACGATCGCAGCGTTCGAGAGAGCAAGGACAGTTCAAGCCTTAGACCTCGCGGCCACTGTGATCGGCCGCAAAAAAAAGCTACCATTTAGGATATAACAAAATGTAAACTCGAATGATGAGTTGCTACTTTGCTTCTTTATGTTATTCCAGTTTTTCCCCCGTATAATTATTGATTATAACACTCAAGTCGTTGCAGTCCACGATGACTAACCAAGCTGTCGGGCTGATAATTTGTTGACGTCTGTGCTCCTAGTGTAATCAGCGGCACTAATAACACAATCATCAATAACTTTAACATGGACATTACGCCTGTAGTTAACATTATCACGGTTCTTGACTTATCAGTCCCCCAGTTTATCTCGGACGTAGATGAAAGCAGAAAATGTACCTACGATACGAGGTTAACAAAATGCTGCATGCAAGTGGTCACTTCCGTTGCAGCATGCCACCGCGTTCATTTGAATTGAAACACCCTATACTCCATCTGCTACAGGAACGAGGGTGCGTCATCGCTAGTTAGTGACGTAGACTGTTACGCCATGATTATATTTTCAACATACGCTCGTGGAAATTTCATACTTACACAGGAATTTTATTCCGTGAGGTTGCCTACACAAGATAGGGCATACCTCTATTATTAGATGAACTGAAGTTTATTGCATGGACGGGGCATGTAGCACGAATGGGGTAGAAGAGGAATGCATATAGGATACTTGTGCGAAATCCTGAAGGAAAGAGCCGCTAGGAAGACCATGACATAGGTGGGTGGACAATATTAAAATGTATCTTAGAGAGATAGAATGAGATGAGATGGATTGGATTGATCTGGCTTAGGATAGGGTCCAGTGGAGGGCTCTTATGAACACGGTAATGAACCTTCTAGTTCCATAAAACGCTGGGAAGTTCTTGAGTAGCTACACAATTGGCAACTTCTCAAGAAGGGCTCAACTCCATGAGAGAGAGAGAAGCTTCATGCATTGTTAACCGCGCCACTAGAAGGAAGGGAATGGACACCTCCACTCTCCGGCCGCTTTATCCTGCTGTAGAGACCTTGGTACGGACTGGTGCGCTGTTTTGCTGCTTGCTGGTTTCTTGCGCGGCATATTTTTCAGTTTTGAATTTGAAGACGATACGTTCCTCCGGAACGTCCGTGAACTTGTACCGGACTACACGACGTCACATCCTATGGCTTTTGAGGATGCATTCAGTACGTCAGGTTATACAGCGCCGAATGATCGGATGAATAATGAATTGGAAGGGATGTGGAAGGAAAGTGCTGCGCCCAAATATGAGGTAGTATTCCAGCATTTGTCTGTACGGACTGAGGAAATCCACGGAGAACCTGTTAAGGTGGTCGGTTTCGGCGCCAGGATTTGAACTCTGGACCTCGAAAGAAGACACGAAAGTGATATCACTCGTTCAAGAGGAAAAATTTGTACATTCATTGCTATAGATTAATCATTCAGAGCAAGGTTAATTAGACATACGAATGTTCTAACAAAATTCCTGAGGAAATCTGTATTGAAATACGAGAATTGGGATGCTAATGAGGGTAAAAGTAAGAAATCGGCTGTACTGAGATCCATGCCATGAAGATCTGTGTGAGAGTGGAAATATAGCTCCACCATACTTGACCTTGGCATAAGTTAGAGGTGAGTGGTCAGTTTCATGCCCCTGCGCTCTATCCCCGGCGAAAAAACCGCCGGTAGTCGTTGGATGGGAGGCTGGATGGGCCTCAGAGCCGGTCTGGACACTATGTAGAAGAGAAAATCTCGTGTCCCTGCTGGGAATCCAATCCCGGCTCACCATCCCACTATCCTACGCTATGCTGGCCGAGTTATCCCGGCTCCTACATGGAATCAGTATCTGAGATAACTCTGACAAGGAGCTGATAGTATTCACATGGTTAGTACATTCCCAGAATTGAAATCCATCTTTGAGAAAGATCGTATGAAGTTGATAAAGTTTATCTTACAGCCTGTAACTTGTAAAATTGCTCAATAACGGTTGCATCTGTTAAACGAGCATGGATATTTATCATAACGATTCTCTTAACCATTTAACGGCTGAATATCTTCTAGATACGCATACTCCACCCCTCTTGGTCTTACCACTCAAACAAACTCCGTGGTTTTAGTCCGCAAGCTAACTATACTGACCGAGCGACCGCCGCTTGTCGGTGAAGTTAGTGCCAACTTTAGCAGATAGAGAGTGTCGCGTGGTCAGCTCAACGAATCCCCACGGCCGTTATTTCGGTTTTCTAGACCGGATTCTTACCCCTCATTTAGAGGAAATATTGAAAACTTTATTATGAATTGTATAATGTTCAGTTACGGTCAATCCTTCCGTATTACATTTTAAACGAAAAAATTGTGTTTTTTAGTATAATCTTCAAAATTCCTATAGAGTATTCCGTCTTTTCGGTATTCATGTCACGTCTGCTAGTAAATTTAAAGGAATTGTTGTTGTAAATACAGATAACCGTTTGCAAGAACCAGTCTTAATAGCACAGCCCACGAACATGAATTCAGACAATATATTGTGAAATGTAGACCCATTGCCGAGTAACAGCTGTGTAAACAGGAGACAGTACAACAATCGTTGTTAGGGAACAGCTCTGTGGACACGTTGCTTCCCTGGCTACGAGAGAACTAGACATAATGGAAGAGACGTTTTCTATGCGGTCCGTGTCGTGGCTCTATAACAAGGACTAGTAGTTCAGTTGAGTCAGGTGAGAGTTAGGGTGAGGACACACCAAGGAAGCTGGCAACTGCAACGCAACCGCAGTTTCCAAGAATTGTTATCAGCCTGAGTTGAACACATGTTACTAATGGAGCTGCGCAAACTGAGGAAACGGCAGTGTAGTTTCCTTAATTTGCGCTGCTCCATTAGTAACATGTGTTCAACTCAGGTTGATAACAATTCTCGGAAATTGCGGTTGCGTTGCAGTTGCCAGTTTCCTTGATGTGTACTCGCCCTTACAGTTATGAGAAGTGAGAAACTGGTAGCTGAAGCCGTGGAAAGTTTGGGAACCCAGAGGAATGGGGAACGTCTGCCATTGGAAGACGGTACCAAGCAACGGCTATTGAAAACTGAGAAGACTTCGTGTATGATGTAGTTACTTCGAGACTACCGTAATTATTTGTAGTTACGTTCTGTAAGTGCCCAATCAGTCTGATTACCAATCCAAACCCTGTCTGTAGTCATAAAACGTGACAGTACTGAAGAAGATTTAATGCTAGGAACTGTTACGCTGTCTCCCATGTACCACTTGTAGTGAGATTATATAGTGACGGAGTAATAAACAGCGTCATACACCGACGTATGTAATGTAATGCTTTGCGTCACGGTGTCATATGTGACGCGTAACATCAATATATTCTATATTAGCAGTCACACTTCTCACCGTCCGTGTGCAGCTTCGTCGATGTGTTAAAATTCACACTTCAGAAGCATTCGTCTCTTCCTGTTATTCGAACACTACGTGTTTCGGCACAACTGGCTGCCATCCTCAGGTGTACAAGTTGTAGAGGAAACTGCTGTCCCTGTTGTCTCGCTGCTACACTTTGCACTTTAAAAGTGTAAGATACTTATAAAATATTTTAAAATATCATACCATGACTATTTTATTGTATGCACGTGTTGTGGGTCTGTTGTATCTGCAATATATAATGGGTTACATTAGTGTTTTGTTTATGAAGTGGATAATTTATGTTATATATTGTTGTTCTCTTACTGTAGGTAAAATGTAAAGCTATCCCTGTAACAGGACATGAAGGCCCATAGGGTTGTGAGACGTCGAGGCTCCCACATTTTCTAGACAATCGGCTTGCAGATGGCGGTAAGGACAGCCTTATGCGCCGGCTGCCCTTTACCCCCCGGAAGATTCCTGGTGCTCAGTTGTTCTAGAGGCTGAGTCGACCCCAGGACCATAGTACGGCTGGAAGGATTAGTTCAATTGAAAAATCCAATGCCCTCATCGGGAATCGAACCCGCGTCCTTCCGGCATAGCGCCTCAACCAACTACGGTACCGCATGCCTCTCAATGCAGTTATGATATCACATTTTGTTGGTGTTTTCGTTTTTCTCTGGTGCTGTGTGTAGCTGTTCCTCTCTAACCTGTATACCTGAGGATGGCAGCTACTCGGGCATAAACATGTAGTGTTGGAATAATATGAAAAGAGGAATGCTTCTGTTGTATGAGCTTTAATAACATCGACGAAGTTGCACCGGGACGGTGAGAAGTGCGAATTCTTATTTGGAATACGCAGTGCAACAGGACGCTGCAATATAATATTATGATTTATGTGCAAAATCACAATTGGTACAGATAACAGGGTGTTCCGTAATAGCGTAACTGGATTCGTCCTTGAAAAGAAAGGTTGTAACATACCATTTGATACTGTTTCACTGGCGTCAGCGTAAGACGTCATGATAACCCAGGTTGGAGAGTCGTCCGTTCTGAAAATATAAAGAAAACGCCGTGTTTTATATCAGTGTTTTACATTTCTTTCTGTGGACTGTGTATGTGACATGAAGATTACATTTATTATCTTCGGTATGCCATACTTTGGGGCCCTGCCGTAGCTCAGACTTTTAATCAGCGGCTCCTACCACGGCGGCCCTGGTTCGAGTTCGGATCAGGTCATGTGGCATTTGTGATGGACAAAGTGGCGCTGGGGCAGGTTTTTTTCCCAGTACTTCGGTTTCCTCTGCCAATCTTCATTCCACCAATTGCTCCACAATCACCAACATCCATCATCCAGGGCTGGTACAGTAGGCCAAAGAGTGGCCGCAGTACAAGGGACTTGATCTCACCCCACGAGAAAAAAATGCCATACGTCGCGGATGAGTGGGTAGCAATCCTCGTCGCTATACGGGAGGTCCTGCTTTCAGTTTCCGTCCGGAGACAGCTATTGTGACTGAAGTTTTTGTCATCTTTCCTCTGTCCCTCCAGACAGATGCTAGGATAATGCCTTACATTATACCACTACAGATTTCTTCCTCGTCCTTTCAAATTAATTCCGCACTAACCGTCCTATCATTCGACACGTATAATTTTGGCAGTTGAAGGAGTCGTTAAAAAATGAAGAGTTAACTGCATAGAGAGTGAGGGACGGAGACGAATTGGCCGTGCTTGAAGGGCCTAACGGTAAGGTTCTGTACGTGTGTTCGGTGGGTGCTTGGTTCGAATCTCGGCTGACACAACGGTTACTCTGACAGGCGTTTCCTCGTTCTCGTCATTACGTTCACGCAAATGCCGGGACAGTATCTTTACTAGGCCATTCTTTTCCAATTCACCATTCGCCTTATCATTTGACACTCTAATGTACTCGTTAGTACTGACTATTTTCTTTTTATTGCTAGTGGGGTGGGACTAAGTCCCTTGTACTGCGGCCACTTCTGGCCTATTGTACCAGCCTCAGATGATAGGTGAGGGTGATTGTGGAGCAATTGGTGGAATGAAGATTGGCAGGGGAAACCGAAGTACTCGGAGAAAACCTGCCCCAGCACCACTTTGCCCGCCACAAATCCCACTTGACCAGACCCCGGGATCGAACCCAGGCCGCCGCGGTGGGAAGCCAGCGACTAACCGCTTGAGCAATGGCGCGGCCTATTAATTAACTAACTCCGTGATAAGCCACAGGTCGCCCAGCTGCTCAAGCATATCACAACATTTTATGGAACCAGAAGGTACATTACCGTGTTCACAAGAGCCCTCACAGTGTCCGCTATCCCGATCAAAATTAATCCGGTATACAGGACCCCATCCTACTTCTTGGTCTATCTACTGGTCTCTTTCCTTCTGGCTTTCCCACCAAAGTCCTATATGCATTCCTCTTCTCCACATGCGTGCTGGATGCCCTGTCCATCTCATTCTACTTGACTTGATTATTCTAATTATACTTGGAGAAGAGTACAAGTTATGAAGCTCCTCATTAGGCAGTTTTCTCCAACCTCCCGTCACTTCATCTCTCTTCGGTCCAAATACTCTCCTGGTCCCTTCTTATCAGTCGTAATGACAGACTAAGAGACCAGGACCAAGTTTCACACCCGTAAAATAACCCTCAAAGAAATGAGCAATTCATGTGTTGGAAGACCTTAAATTCTGTCTGTGATCGGTACAACTGGTGTCAGGTGCAATAGTAATGTAAATAATAATTTTATCACTCTGCTTATTATGTGTGAGTTGACTGCTGGTCTAATTCTGTTAAGAAATGCAATTCAAATCTACGTCTTTTCTCAAACTTGCTGGCACGACGCCGAGACTATTAGGCAGCCTACAACACACTGGCGTGGAACAGGTCATCTGCTCATACCCTTTCCCATAGCTCAGTCCATATAGTGACGAAGAGGAACCCCGGTAGGAGCAGAACGTCCAGGCGGGCTCTGGGGCTCAGCCAGCTTCCTGTGCAATGAATACCAGGGGCTCTGTACCCAGGGGAAAAGTGGGCAGAGCGTGAAGCTGAACACCCGCCTCCATCTAAAGCCGACTTTAAAATGCAGTAAGCTATATCTCCCGTCCCCACGCGTCTTCATGGCCTTGTGCTTAATTAAGCACTCGGAAACTTTGCCTTCACTTTGTCTTTCCTTATTGCATAAATAAGCTTACATCAAGAGTAAGTTTCGTGTTATACCTTTTACAGTAAAGGTAAGGTCGCCCCTGTGCGAGGCTACTTAAGTATTATGCCATGAAGACGTATGGGGGAGTGGACGTATAGCTCCACCATTTTCGACCTCGGCACTAGATGGAGGTTAGTGGTCAGCTTCAAGCCCCTGCCACTTAAACCCTGGGGAATGAGCCCCCAGTATCCATTATATAGAGGCTGTGTGGGCCCCAGAATCGGTCTGGACGCTGTGGAGAAGAGAAAAATCTTGCACTGCCGGGAATTGAACTCGGGCCGTCCAGCTTGTAGCCCACCGCAGCCCTTATATTAGAGTGGTAGTATGTACGGTCTGTTTTAACATCGAGAACTGAGTATTTTTCACACAGCGTGTATTTATGTGTTTTATATGATTCTCAAAACAAATAACGAACATTTCCCTAACTGGCGTTAGTGTTAACCGAATTTTCTGTGTAACTGTGACGCAGTATGCTTCTGTGTGGCATAAACTTAATTTTTACAAATGCCGTGTAAAGAGACTCATAATTTTTACTTCTCGCCAAATGTTATTAAAATGGCCAACTGACGGAGGATGAGATATGCTGCGAATTAAGTATGCATGGGGAAAAGGAAACCCAGGAGAAGTGCGCACACAGTTTCAGTAGGTTATCTGAAGAAAAGTGGTTACTAGGAACATCCACACCTAGATATGAGGATAATATTAAAATGGCTTTTAAAGAAATTCGTTGGGAGTGTATGGGCTGCATTCATCTGGTTCGTAATAAACCCCAGTGTCGGACTGCTGAGAACATGGTAATGAACTTTCGAGTTCAATAAAATATTAGTATTAACAGCTCAAGAAGGACTTGTCTCCAGTAGTTAATAAAATGAGCCACTACAGCTCAATCGGCATAGCGACGGTCTACATGCTGGACAGCCGAGGTTCAATTCCCGGCAAGGGTAAAAGATTTTTCTATATTTCACAGACCGTCTCCGGAGCCCTCTGAGTCTCCCGTCCAATACATATCGGGGGTAAATTGCCCAGGGCTTGAAGATGAACGCTCATTCCCATGGAGTGCTGAGGTCAGGAATGGTGGAGCTATACCTCCACTCCTTTACACGTAATCACGGCGTGGTGCTTAATTAATTAAGAACAGGTACAACTTTACCTTTACTCTCTTTTTTTGCAATGGTTAATAAATTACATGACAGGTAAAAAGAGGTAGAGCTATACCTGTAACAGGCCGTAGAGGCCCATAGGGCTCTGAGACGTCAAGACTCCCACATTTTTTAGACAGTCGGCTCACAGATGGCGGTGAATTTGTCAGCCTTACTCGCCGGCCGCCCTTTACCCCAGGAAGATTCGTGGTACACTTTTCTCTTAGAGGCTGGGTCGACTCCAGGGCCATAGTGCGGTTGGAAGTATTAGATCGATTAAAAATCCAGTGATCTCATGTTAAATCGAAACCACGACTTACCGGCTTGTAGCAGAGTGCCCTAATACATGACAGGACCATTATCTATACCGCGTGAAAATGATGTTTCCGTGCAAATGTCAAAGCACCCTTCAAACCCGCCGTAACAGAAACCACGTCGTTAAGTCGCCTATCTGTTCTATCTTGACATACGGCAAACTACTGTACCTGCGTGCAGCGTGTTCGGGAAGATACTCGTTAGAAGAACCAAGCATGTGTGGAATGCGTTTCAACAGACGTCCTTGTTGCCATAATTACACAGAATTTAATTCTGTTCATGCCATAACTGTAAAATTAATTATACCGACGCATTAATGGGGAAGAAAAGCGGAATTTTTGTGTGCAAAGAAAGTGTTGGGGGGGGGGGAAGAAAGATGTACTCTTTTAAGAGCCGTGAAGAAACGGTTTCGGTTTTCACGCCCCGCTTTGTTCTTGTACAAGGTAAGTAAACGGTCTGCTTTCTTTTCTTGCGCTTTATAATTCCGGTTGAGTTTGAGGGCACCTTATAATTACAGTCACAGGGAGTGGCCTAGTACTGTACGCAGAGATTTACAGCAGATCTTTCACCGATATATATATATATATATAATATACACACACACTTTGCAGTCTCATTATAGACTCTCTGTCTTGCATCGCAATTGTTTTTGCTGTCATTTGATCTCCGTGGGGTGACGATGGAATGCGGGTGTACTTAATGTACAGTTGAAGTTCCCCTAAAAAGAAAGTGGCTTATGGAGCTTGTGGCATGAATTTCTTGTTGTCTGGTCAAACACGTGTCGCCTTCCAGCATATGCCAATTGCTCAACAACCTGACGCCTGTTGTGCGTGGGTTAGAATCCCGCCTGTCATTAGGAAGCTGAACAAGTCTCCAACGAAGTTTTGTAACACACTAGTTCCGTATTGTACCACCACCATCATCATCATCATCATTGGCAAAACATCCATTTTTGAGCCATAACGTTCCTTAGAAGATTCTGCCAGATTGAATCCTTTTGTCACATTTTTCGATTTCGCAACAGTGATTTTTTTACAGAGCAAGGTCATCAGCCTTACATCCAACCCCAAACCTGGAGGACCAGGTCCCTGTATTTATGTCCCCCAGTGACAGGGTGGTCCAGTTATACCCCCAGACACCGCATTCCCTTTCCTTCGCCTCTTACGAATCTCAGAGTTAGGGTGGAGGTATTCTAACCTGTCTCCACACGGGATGGATAACAAACATAACAGCTTACAAAAAGTAAACTTGTCCCGGTGCTTAATTAATTAAACACAATGTCATGAAGACGTATTGGAGGTTGGAAGTATACCTCCGCCATTCTTGATCTCAGCACTTGATGGGAGTCAGTGGTCAGCTTCACGCTCTGGTCGGTTTATCTTCGAGGAAAGATCCCCGATATTTATTGGATAGGAGGCTGGGTGAGCCCCAGAGCTGGTCTGGACTCTGTGGAGTACAGAAAAATCTCTTGTCCCTATCGACAATCAACCATAGCCGTCCAGTTTGTAGCCCTTCGATATACCTTCTCACATAAGCACAATAGACCATTGTAGGTCGCGGTGCAAGGGCCGAGAAGTCCCACCCCTTATACATTCATTCATTCATACCTTCTCACATATTAGTTAATAAATTGTTTAAATCTGCGGTACAGTTAAAATGTTACGAAGTAGCAAAACAAATTAAGGTTATATGATCAAACTTGTCTGTCGAGTGGGTAGCACTCCTGCTTCATACTTTGAAGGTTCCGGGTTCAAATCTCGGCTCAGAGACCGGTTGTCCTAATTGAGATGTTTCGCCATATTTCTTAATCCCTACAAATAAATGCTGGGACAGTACTACAAGTTAGGCTACGACTACTTTCTAGCATATCCTTTATAATCCGTTAATCGCCATATTTTCGACGCCATATCATCAGCGCTAATGATAGCGTCGTAAAATAAACAACAACAAAAGTTGTGAATAAATTAAATTCTCTGGTTTTCCGATTAGTTCCCCTTTATAGTAATATCTGTTGATTTATTAATATGAATATTTTCACGTATCCTGATAAGAAGTTGTTTACAATTGCAATTACAATCACTATGAAATAACGTCTTCCAGACTATGCCATCTGGCTAGTCTCTCGTCTTGTGGTTCTTAGCTGGGCTAGTTTCTTCTGCTCTCGGCTCTGCTCCGTTCACCTCTGTTGTGGTCTGCACTCTGGTCTGGTCTATTCTCAGTACTCCTCTGTTCTATGTTTTGTTGTATCCCGGTGATGGGACAGATTGTAGGTTGACAGGACGAACGGTTCCCTTGGGAGTCAGTGCGGGGTGTCTGAGTACTGCGACTTGAAATTAACTAATACATTTATTGATAATGTACACAGTCGTAGAGAAACCCCTGTTTGTAAGAAAATCAGTGGTCTGCCTAAGCAAGGGCAGCGGCCGACTCCTGGTATCAGGCAGCGTCGATATCAAAGAGCGTCTTGGTAACTCTCGGATGGGGTATATATACGGTCCAGTTAGGGCGTTACGCTTCTGGAATCTTCTGCTAGCGTCATTCATTGCATCATCCTAAGAAGCTTCGGAGGGTCCACGGCTGTCTAAGTCTTAGTTAAAAGCGAGCTTCTTTTCTTGTGACAGCACAGGTGAAGGACCAAGCTCTAATCTTTTGATCCTTCCTGAAGTTAATCTCTTGATACTTCCTGTTGGTACAGTCGTTTCCTCATATTATGTATCCATAAGTTACGGTCTTTTCATCATATTACAATATACCATACAACATATATCAATTACCTTATACAACAGTTCATTACATACTGTGTGTCCCCATATACCACACAGGTATTAACATATACAACAGTTTATATCCGGTGTCACCATATACAACAGTGTATTCCCAATTCTGACTTCTCCTGGTCTATTACAGGGGACACGCGGTAGCGTAGTTGCTTGAGGGGCTGTGCTACAAGGCGGAAGGTCGCGGGTTCAAGTCCCGATGAGGTCACTGGATTTTTTCAACTGACCTAATCCTTCCAGTCGCACTATGACTGCGGGGTTGACTCAGCCCCTAACAGAAATGAGTACCAGGAGTTAAATAATTTTCCTGGGGAGTAAAGTGCGGACGGCGTGTGAGGCTGACAACCTTACCGTCATCTTTGAGCCCATTGTCTAGATAATGTGAGACCCTCAACGTCTCACAACCCTATGGGCCTTCACGGCCTCTTACAGGGATAGCTTTACTTTTTACTTTTTACCTGGTCTGTTAAAACCGACAATCGGACGGACTAGAAGACATCATCTTCAAGGGTTCCTCTTCACGTGTTCTATCCGCCGGGAACCAGTGTGTATTCGTTGCCGCGGGAACTTCACTAGTTCTGGTGTTTCACTTGAGTGGTAACGTCTGTTATTCTATATGCCTTGTCGCGTGAACCTGTTGCAATGTCACCCCGACAAAGATACAGAACCATGGATACCGAGCCGTTGCCTAACAATGGAAACCCGCTGTGACTCAGATATTCTGATTTTTAGGCGGCACGCCAGAATATTATATATTATTGGTACCGGCTCACAGAACTTTATCCGTGGTCACTTAATTGTTGGTATGAGCTTCCGATACAGAATTTAACCAACAGAAGATCCAAAAGTTCTAGAAAACTGAGTTCTTTTTCCTCCGTAATACTTTATTTTTCGAATACAGCAAACCTTTAGATCCGGTATTCAATAAATTAAGCTTCGTGGGAAAAAATTCGTTGAGATATATTTATTGTGTAATGACATTTATGAATTTGCAAGAGAGAAATGTTTAATTGTGTTCCAGTTTTATACATTCCTAGTCTCGATGTTTACTAACCTTGACCTTGTGTAACACAGGCTATTATAGGAGAAAGCAACCAAGAAATGCTCAGTGACTCACACTTCCACGAAACTTTCCCTGTTACATCAACATCTTTTCCATTTATGTTGCTGTTTACTATCTTGCGTGTTTACTGTGGTTATTTCTTTTTCCTTTGCACTGCAGCCCCAGTGGGCCTAGGCCTGCCTCCATGAACTTCAACTGTGGTTATTAAAGGACGTGTGGTACTACTGAAACTAGTGAAATGCTACATTTGGAGCATGGCTTTGTGTGGGGCTGAAACATGGACACTTAGGGCAGTAGATCAGAAACACCTGGAAAGCTTCGAAATGTGGTGCTGGAGAAGGATGGAGAAGATCAGTTGGACCGATTATGTGAGAAATGAAGAAGTGTTATTTAGAATCAGTGAGCAGAGGAATATCCTACACGAAATAAGAAAACGGAAGGCTAATTGGATTGGTCATATCTTACGCGGTAACTGCCTTCTAAAAGAAGTTATTGAAGGAAAGATAGAGGGGCGGATAGAAGTGACCAGAAGACGAGGAAGAAGACGTAAGAAGATGCTGGATGACCTTGGGGACAGAAGAGGATACTGTCATTTGAAGGAGAAAGCTCTAGATCGCATTAAGTGGAGGAATTGTTTTGAAAGAGACTGTGGACCTGTCATCTGGCAGATTACTGATCAAAGAATTATATACTGACTCTGCTTAAGAGACATTGAAATTTAAAGATTTTAGATAAGGAATGAAGTGTAAATGCGTTGTGTTCTTTATGAATCCATCTTCAGAATGTCTTTCCGCGGCTCTTTTTGTTTCATCGCATTGCACTCAATTAAAACTGTGACCTACTTATTCATTGAAGCTACTGAAAGTAAGTTTCAGACAAGAGAAAACAAAACGTTCTTCGTAAATCATAACTCGCCAAAAACGGGACATCACGGTCAAATGTGTGACATTCTTTCTTGTTAATCCAGAGGTGCTGGTTCCAATCGACTGTCATGACTGAAGTTTTTAGTGATTTTCTTCAGTTCCTAAGAGCACATACTGGGACAGTACCTCAAAATTGGACAACTGCTTCCTTCTGCGTCCTTTCCAATTTGTAATTGACGAATCATACCACAGGCCAGAGATATCGACGCCGTGAAGTAAACAGCGTAAGTGAATATGATAATGAGAAGGATGGACTGTGTAGGACACATTGCAGTGAGGAGATATCCGTACGCAGTCTTAATCAGAAAACATCTAAGTGAAGAATGCCGTCTTCTGGGATGTGTCGCCGTGTAGATATTTTGTTAACCGATGTTTCGGAGGAACGTATCGCCTCCAGACGCTACAGACGCATGCTCACGCTGGTTCTCGCTCACGGATTTCTTATGTCTTAAAGATGGAGGCGATACATTCCTCCGAAACGTCGGTTAATAAAATATCTACATTGCGCCACATCCCAGAAGACGGCAGTCTTCAAAGTCACCGCCGTGAAAACCTCAAATCTTACTCTAAGGAAGTGTCCACTTTGGAGATCCATGTGTGGATGGAAGGTGCATAAATACAAAGGTAACGTCCCTATGCTTGATTATTTAAGCACTTTATCATAAAAGCATATGGGGAGTAGAGGTACAGTTCCGTCATTCTTCTCCTCGGCACTAAATGGAGATCAGCTTCACGCCCCGGCCGATTTACCCCCAACTGCAATGAAACCCTTGTTCGAGTGCAACGAAACGAACACAATCACGTGCCATTGCGTGACTTTATATGTTTGGATTTGCACTGTGTATACCTTGTTTATTGCATGTACTTTCTTTTGTATTGTTCCCTTTATGTATGTCTGTATCAGTGTAAGATCTACTGCCACCGGGTGAATACCCAGTTGCAATATGATGATGATGATGATGATGATGATGATGAGCGCCGGTAACAGTTGGATAGGAGGCTGAGTAGGCTCCAGAGTCGGTCAGGCCGCTGTCGAGAACAGAAAAATCTGTCCTCTGACGGGAATCGAACCCGGGTTGTCCAGCACTTAGCCCGTCACCATACCGACTGAGCTATCTCGACCTGGAGTAGATGGAAGGACGTTATTTAAATTGGATCTTAAAGAAATAAGGAGTAAGGCTGTGACTAG
Source organism: Cryptotermes secundus (assembly GCF_002891405.2). Classification (NCBI taxonomy): domain Eukaryota; kingdom Metazoa; phylum Arthropoda; class Insecta; order Blattodea; family Kalotermitidae; genus Cryptotermes; species Cryptotermes secundus. Next base: position 817,429 of record NW_019745080.1, read on the forward strand.
GTTCATGTGACAGGATAGAGTTCAGTGGCGGGCTCTTGTTAATACAGAAATTAATCTTCGGTTCCGATAAAAGGCAGAAAATGTATTGACTGTAAGACCTAAACAACTAGCTTGTTCGCTTAAAGACGAACTCTGTGAAGAATGCCGAAGGATGTCAAGACTGAAGCGTTTGATCAGCTGTGAGAACCAGTACTAGACAGCATCACCTCTCCGCTGCATTACTTGCGGTTGGAAAAGAGCCATGGCTCACTGTTGATGCTGTGAAGCTCGGAGCGCTTGGAGGCCGGTCAGATGCTTGCTCAGTCTGCGCAGGCTCCGAGAGAACAGGGAAAAGAGAATTCTTGTTAAGGAAATGAGAAAGAAAACGTTTCCTAAGAAGACGAAAAGTAAGAGCAACAAGAATATCGGATTGAACCCTATGAAGCACGAAGAAGGGTGACACGAGAGCAGTGAAGGCGCTACGTTGTAAAGAAGAGACAAAAATGTTCCCGTTTGTGAGGTTTCCAGGTTTTGTCCGCTCCTCCTTTGGACAGAGGTGCTTTTAAAATAGGGCGAAACGTTGGGAAATGAATGAGGTAAAGTGTTAGGAAGTGGATTTTGTTAAGATTAGAGGAAAGAAATTTAAACAGGGCATTTGCTGCATATAGTTGGAATTCTTATGTTAACGTCGGAAGGACTGTAGTAACACTTTAAAGCCCAGTGGTTACTATATGTCCCACATGATTTAATATACTATAACTCTGCATGCTGCCCATACAGTGTATTTATGTGTTTCGTATGATTCTCACAATAAATAGCGACTGTTTCCCTAAACAGCATTAGCCAGTTGCGCTTTGTAAATTGATAAATCCACCTCATCGAGGCTCGAACCCTCTACATTCCGGCTTGTAGCATAGTGCATCAACCAACTACACTACCACGTGCACCTCCTAAACATGCTTCTGAAATTCTATGTACAGTGGACGAAGTCCAGAAACTCGGTAATCTAGAGTTTAAAACACTACAGTAAGAAGCTTCCGAACTGATGTCTGCTACACCGTTACTTTATGCAATATTTTCCACCATATGTGATGCAACTGTGTAAACGTTATTGTGCCACAGAAACCTACTCCTTCTGGCGGAAGTTCACGGACCAAAAAGTTTGACCTTGCAGTACCTTCCCAACTGAAGGGAAACCCAAGCTATCTCAAAACTGTGTAACATCTCCTGTGTTGTACTGTTGCAGTGAAATTAATTGTAAAGGAAATATACTGTAACGTGTTTGACTATAGATAGGGTCTGAATTGATAATCGGATTTATTAAACACCTAACAGAACGTAATTACTAATAACTACGACAGTCTCGCTGAGTTACACACTCCAAAGATCATTGTAGCTACAGCACACAAATTCTTTCTAGTCTTCGCTTGCCGTTACTTTGTAGCGGCTTTCAGCCGAGGACTTTCCACTTCCTCTGGGTTCCCAAACTGTTCCCGGCCTCAGCTACCAGTTTCTGACTTCCTACAACTGCAGCTCTCAACTCTCTCAACTGACTCCGTCAAAGTCAGAGTCAGAGTTACTTTACGAATTGCGATTTACCGCCGATCACTGGTACCGGGAGTAAAGCGGCAGGAGCGTGAAGCTGATCACTCACGTCCAACTAGTGTCGAGGTTAAGACTAGTGGGCCTGTACCACCACTCCCCTATACGTCTTCACGGCGAAAAATAAAAGCTGTCCCTGTGCTCAATTAAGGAAGCACATACGGGGGGGGAGGTGAGGTATAGCTTCACCATATGTAATTTTGGCATTAGATGGAAGTGACTGAGCCCAGCCCTTCNNCCCCCGTGGAAAGAGCCCCCGGCACCCATTGGATAGGAGGCTGGGTGGGTCCCAGAGCCGGTTTGAAAGCTATGGAGAACAGATAAACCTTGCCTCTGCTGGGATTTGAACGGGCACGGCGTGGAGCTTTATTAATTAAACCCAGAGACAACTTTACCTTTGACCTCATGTAGTATTTACTCGTTCGCTCGTCCATTCATTCACATTGCAGTCAACTTTGAAAAGGTTTCATATTTTTACGAGTGTTTCGTGCTCTGTTTGGTGATTGGTTACGAAATTCAGCGATTTTGCTATTCCGTATTCTCAGAAGAAACTTAATGGTTACATTAGTTGCGGTTGTATTTTCATTGTTTCTGAAGCGTGTCTGAATTTCAAATGCATGCAAATTAGAATGAAATGTGATAAATAATGTATATTTTCTGTGCCTGCCAAGTAGGTCAGTGTCATGCTGAAGAAGTGGATGGATTGAAATGCATCCTTCCCCCACTGATTCGGGTAACTTGACATAGAGGGTCGGTGCTTCACGCGTAAATCTGTTCTTTTTTTAGCCTACTTTCCTTAATTTGTATAAAATAAAAGGAAGTTCATGAGATCACCTTGCTGTCTGTGTATCATTCCTTGTCCGTCCGTCTGTGTATCCCCCCTAATTTTTGTTAGGAGGCGTATGAGATCACTTTGCTGTCTGTGTGTCCCCCCTAATTTTTGTTAGGAGGCGTATGAGATCACTTTGCTGTCTGTGTCCCCCCCCCCTATCAAAGGAAAGCAGTTGAATAGTTCTTTCCAGAACTTCTTGCTTCTTTTTAACTCTTGCATATAAAGAGCCGGGATAGCTCAGTCGGTATAGCGACGGCCTACGGGCTGGACGACTGAGGGGTCGGAGCTCGAGTCCCGGCAGAGTCAAGAATTTTCGCTTCTCCATGTTGTCCAGACCGGCTCTGGGGCCCAGTCTTCTATCCAGTGCGTACCGGGGAGCTATTTCCCCGGGCGTTAAGCGACGGGGGCATGAAACTGACCACTCACCCACTCCAATTAGTGCCGAGGTTATGAATGGTGGAGCTATACATCCACTCCTCCATACGTCTTCATGGCTTGATGCTTAATTAATTAAGCACAGGGATAAATTTACCTTTTGTCTACATACGGATTCGAACCAAGTTCCTAGCCTGCGCATTCGGGACTGAGAAGCTTCCCCATTATTACTGGGGATTCACGTATAATCTATTGACGGCTTCTCTCTATTTACATCGGAAAGGGGGGGGGCAGATGACACGAAGTTTTGTCCTCAGACGTGAAAGAAATTTACGTCTCCTGGTTAGACCAGACATTCTTTTATTTTTAAATGTGTCCGAATTACTCTTTCCGCGCCGTGCCCTCCTACCGGACCCGAATTCAATTCCAGAAGTTGGCTGGCCGGCCGGCCACGCCGTGGATAATGAGGGAGGGTCCGTCAACTTGTCTGCTGTAGCCTCAAGCCTTTGTTGGCTTGATCATGTGGCAACAAGGCCCGCCCACAGATTCACAGCAACAGTGTCATATATCGTGTCTGTGGGTGTGTATGTCCACAGAAAACATATGCAGTGCATATCCAAATATGTTCCTTGATACTTTTCCTTCTTCATTTGCGTTGATTCTCATTTATGCAAAGTATAAAAATTTTGGTCAGTCGGTATAGTCATGGACTCGACAGCCGGGGTTCGATTCTTGCCTGGATCAAGAGACTTTTCTCTTCTCCATAGTGTCCAGACTGGCTCTGAAACTCTCCCAGCCTTCTATCAAATGAGTAATTTGGGGCTTTCTCCCCTTTGGGTAAATCGCCCGAGGCGTGAAGCTGATCGCTCACCTCCATCTAGTGTTGCGAATAAAAATGGTGGAGCTATACCTTAACTCCTCCATACGTGTTCATGCGCAGTGCTTAATTGAACAATTAATTACGCACAGGGAAAACTTTGCCTTTTACAAGTTGAGTGTTGTGTTGAGAATGGAGCAACTGTGTGGNATCTTTGTAGAGTAACTACTTTTCAGTCGACTAGCGAACAAGCATAATTAGTCTTATTGTTAAATACAGCAAACCCTCCTTCAACGCGATTCGATTATACGCGTGAAAACTAACGTGAACAATTATTTATCGTAAGCGAAAAATTCGATAACACGCCGAAAGTAGTACGTTTGCAAGAGTCGATGAACTTCTGCCGCAGTTACAGCCTAGGATATAGTACTCAAACGCAAAGTTGTCTCTGTGCTTAATCTAACAAGCACCACACTATTAAAAGGTATTGGGGAGCCGAGGTATAGCTCCGCCATTCTTGAACGGTCAGCTTCATGCCTCGTTCGTTTTACCCCAGAGGAAAGAGCCCCCGATACCCATTGGATAGGAGGCTACGTGGGCCCCAGAGCCGGCCTAGACGCTGTGGAGAACAAAACAGTTTGTTGCCCTTGCCGGGAATTGAACCCAAGCTTCCAGCCCGTAGCCCGTCTCTATACCGACTGAGCTATCCCGGCTCTTTTAGTGTTAAATTGGTCCAAAGTTGGTTTAACAGAACCTAACCCCCACGTTGTACGATGGTTTACTCTAAATGTTTTCAACTTACGTGGTAATTCTTTTGGTGTGGCATTGTCTCTTCTAGGAGGCACGCGGTAGCGTAGTTGGTTGAGGCACTGTGTTACAAGTCGGAAAGTCGCGGCTTCGATTCTCGATTTACTGATTTTTTTTTTCAATTTACCTAACCCTTCCAGCCGCATAATGGCCCTGGGGTTGACTCAACTTCTAATAGAAATGAGTACTAGGAATCTTCCTGTGGGTAAAGGGTGGCCGGTGCCTAAGGCTGACAAACTTACCGCCATCTGTGAGCTGATTGTCTAGAAGAATTGGGAGCCTCGACGTCTCACAACCCTCTGGGCTTTCAAGGCCTACAGGAGCAGCTTTACCGTTACCTTTTAATGTTTCTCCTCTCGAGAGCATTCGCTGACGTTTCAGTGGTGGACAGTTTGATATTCAGTGTCGTTCATAAGGAAACGAAACGGGAACAAAGAGTTCCGGACAGCTTTCGCAAGCAGTGAGAACAAGAAACAGATTGCAATCTATCGACTGGAGACAGTGCCCAATGTTACATCACTCAGAATTACGGCCGTCCAACCAATCTACATTATAAACACGTGAGGTCCCACCTACCTTTCTCCAACAAAGTTTCGCCTGCCATTCACTGTTTCGTCATATCGTATAACTCGAGACAGTATAGATTTTGTCCTTTAAGGCACAGTGGTTACTGTGTGAACCTCAAGAAGTCCTGGGAAGAACTAGTATTCTATTTTCCTTGAAACGACACGGACACTGCATAGAAAACGACATCTCCATGAACTCTTCGTTGCCGTTACCTAGCAACGATACACAGCCAGACCCACAGACACATGCGTCCAACAATTCTTCTATTGTCGCGTGCATTCGTTGCTACGGGAACATGTTTACCGAGCCGTTGCCTAGCAACGAAAGGAGGGATACGCTTTATTGAGGTTTTGCCTAACAACAATAAGAGGAATAACACACACACACTGACTGATGGGAGGGATTTATGAAGTACGCAGTTGAGGATTGGTCAGGTGCCATGATATACGTACCGGGTTTCATAAACATTGGTTCAGGTATTCAAAAGTTAAAGTGGGGGGTGTATTAATAGACACACAGACAGCATGGAGATCGCATAAGCCTAGTTTAATTTTTCATAATAAAGAATGTAGACTAAAAGAGGGAATTCTATCCACTAAGTGTACGTGTAGTTATGTGTTTGCATGTGGCTCTCAAAATAAGCAACGATTAATTCTGAACAAAGCGTTAACAGATTGATCGCTGCAATGAAGATGTAGGTATAGTTGTATTCCGTGATGCATGAAATGAATTATGAAGTAATATGTAGATTAATTTCATGCTTTAAAGGGTTAAATAGGAGCACACTGTAAAATAGAGACCCTCCCCGTCATCACATAGTGAGTAGCCCTCTCATATGTATACGTATCAAACATTTTATCCAGTTGCATTCTCTATGATTGACGTATTATGGGCAGGTTTATAGGCAGCAAATTTATGCGTTATAGGTCTGCCCAACTTGACTGAAGAAGCGGCCGACTCTTCCGTTTGTGTTCGTGCCCCTCCCCCCAAAAAAAACGCCGATTGTGTATGACGCTATGTACTTTGAATATCTATACACAGCCTCCCCTGCCGCATAGGGACTTTATCTTATTTTTACTTACCTTTACATTTCACGGGCTCAGAGACATCCTGTTCTAGTGGGACTAGTAGGGTGTCTTTCGAGTTGTCCCCATGCTTAACTACTTACGCACTACGCCATGAAGGCGTATGGGGGAGTGGATGTATAGATCCACATTTTCTTGACCTCGGCACTTGCTGGAG
>NW_019745080.1:823739-833681 GCF_002891405.2 Cryptotermes secundus
CCTCAGAGCCGGTCTGGACCATGTGGAGATGAGAAAATTCTCGACCCTACCGAGACTCGAACTCCAACCCCTCGTTCGTCCAGCCCGTAGCCAGTCGTTGTACCGACTACGCTATACTGGCTCCATTTCGAGAACCGGTTCCTTACGGAAGTCTTTCTGGGCGTAAAGAGCGGCCAGAGCTTAAGGCTGACAATCTCACCGCCATCGGTGAGTCGACTGTCTAGAAAATGAGGGAGCCTCGACGTCTCACAACCATATGGACCTGCATGGCCTGTTACAGGGATAGCTTTACCATTTTACCTGAGTATTTCTGCAAACGAAAGATTTACAAGTTCGAAACGCTAGCTTTTATTTTGCCACAGCATTACTAGAATACCTGAAGTAACTGTGGGGCCAAAAGCACAAGAGACCACTGTAGGTCGCAGTGCAAGGGCCGAGAAGGCCTACCCCTCATACATTCATTCATTCATTCAGCTGTGGGCCAATTTCCCCAGTAGCCACACTCGATGTCGAGCTTTGGTCCATTCTTGACCGAATAAAAAAGGAGCATTCGTATTGTGGAATGTTAGCGTTGGGAAGGCAACCTTGCGCATCAGACAGACAGGTAAACCAGTGACTGGCTGGACTACGAGGAAGGAAGGAAGAATATACTGAGCAGTCCATTCTCGCACCACCCCCTTCCTCCGCGGCCGAAGTGGAAAGTACAAGAGTGGAAGATCAGCCGCTGACCTTGTCAGGAAACGAGCTTACAGCTCTCTCTCTCACGCATATTATTCGTCCGAAACATCTTCGAGTCTGCGTAATCAGATTTAGATCATTACGTCATCACTAAACTCGCTATACCGGAGATCTGGTACTGCTCAAGAGACGTGTCAGTCGTAAGGAAGCCTAGTGAATCATGACGTAGCCTCGAATATGGTATAGACGGGCAATACATGTATCTCTTTGTTCTCTTTTGCTCTCACCTCATGTGGCATGCAGTTACTGCCATTTTGTTTCCTCATTGTTTTCACGTGTGTCTGTGGTTTGTTTTACGACGGTCTTCATATCTAGACTTCGAATGGTAGGGTGATTGGTGAATGATGAATTGGAGGGGACTTGGAAGAAAGCAGTCGTGGTCTAATTCCGGTACTGCCCTCGGCATTTGCCTAAAAGAACTGAAGAAAACCACGAAATTCCTTGGTCAGGATTGCTGGTGTCCCTGCGTACATTCGAACGGAGCGTTGCCGGTACACCAACCTGATTATCTGTCTTCATGTGGCCTGTAGGCAGTTTCTTCTTAGTAAGGAGAATCTTTGCCGGTCACGGTAGCCGAGCGGTTTAAGGCATGTACTGTCTTCGCTCGCTTGGAAACCGGGATCGTGGGTTCGAATCCCACACAACGCATGGATGTTTGGTATGTGTACGTGTTTATTCTGTGTTTGTGGTTTGTGTTTAGGTAGAGGCCTTGCGTCTTGCTGATCAGTCGACCAAGGAGTCCTACCGTCTGTGAATAAATGATTACGGAATAGAATAAGAGGCCAAGGCCCAAGGGGGCTGTAGAGCCAGTGAAACAAAGGAGAATCATTTGGTATTAATTTAATTTAGTAAAAGTTGGATGAACTCGAAAAGATTGCGCAGGTATCGGGGTCTTAGCCTTTTTCAAGGTATTATCCTGTCGTTCACTGAAGGGACACAAGAAAACCACGAAACAGCTCAGGACAAGTATGTGTCCCTTCCGGGATTCGAGCCGTTGAACTCCCGAAAACAAGTTGACAGTAGCCTATTTCATTGTACTTTCCTGGTGTTCAGTTGAGCGTCAAGAAGAAGACTACTAAATTCCTCACTCGTAAATAGTCTGTATACCTTGCGATATTCGAACCGAACACCTGCCGGAAAGAAGCCATTCGTACGAGTAGCCTATTTCAACACACTGTCTCAGTATTGAACGGAGGGACTGAAGGAAACTTATAAGAATAAGACTTGGAATAATATGTATCTCTTCCGAGATTCGAACCAGGCAGCTCTAGAAAGTAAGTCGGAAATGTTACCGACTGAGTCGACTTCCTCCGTCTTTGCTGTGTGGCTTGTAGTGTGTTTTTTTTTTCGGTTTCTTATCAGAAGGCCGTGATTGTTAATGTTCACAGTTACCAAGAACCCCTCATTCTTTCCATTTCCTGTTTTTGTCACTATATTATATAGTTTTCTTTTTTTTTTCACAATTCCTCGTAAATTAATGTTTCACATTTACCCATTTGTAAGCCGATGAGAAGTATAAACCTTGTTTATACTCACATCTGTTTCAGTTCAGCTTGGGGTCTTGCTTTTCTTTACCAGTGGCTTCTTTCTCTCTGTCGTTTCTTCCACTATCTAGGCCCACGCATTTTCTTCCTGTCTGCGCGCCCTCTCTACTCAGCTGCAGCAAGAAACTTCGTGGTCATGGCGGTACTAAGGAATGCCGCTCCCCTCCCTCATTCTCCTCCAACTCTATGAATCTTCTTCTGTAACATCTCGCGTCGGCAGCAGAGGACAATGTACTACGACCCTGGGTCCAGTTGCAAAGCTTGGCCGACAGCTAGCCTTACTGACTAAGCTTGTTTTAGGCTGGGTTCCAATACTTCCAACTTATTATAAGACTTGCAAGTTCCTACATATGGATCCTGTCGCACAGAAACGCTGCCTGTCGCGGAGAGGCGAAGGTTACAAAACGTGTCAATGCCCCGGGGACATAAAACTTTGCATAATTGAACTTCCCACTCGTATGCAGCCAAACGACCTAAGATGAACAGATAGTGAACTGCTTTGCCGACGAGAACTCATGACCTCAAGTGGAATGTGTTTCCTGGTGGACTTTAAGACTAGGCGGAGAAGTTCCCTTCGAGTTGAGGCATGGCCAAATGCAATCCGGATTTTTCCGCTTTTCGAACTGAACAATACAAAACATTCTATGTAACATTATTGAAGAACTTGTGATCTCTCATTTGGTCAAGAAATTATACATCTTCTAACTGAACCTGAAGGTTCATTATCGTGTTCAAAATAATCCAGCCCACACCTTCATGAACTCTGTCTACTGTGGTTACGAGGATGCGTCGCCGGCAGGTAGTCATGTTATGTAAACCTTTACGTCATCCTTAGTTAAGTTACAACATTCTGTTTGCAACATGCGCCGGTGGGAAATTTAGACATACTTGTGAAGGAGTCAGATTTTCGGGGACATAACGCCTTGTAGAAAGTCAAGTATTGCTACCCGCTTCATGGTAGTTTCTTGCTCGGTTTATTCTTCGACCCTGAAGAAGGAGGCGACACGTTCAACCGAAACGTCGACTAAATTTAGACGGACTACATTGCGTTATATCCCACAAATATGACTTTTCATAACCACCGCTGTTACAACCTCATATCCTCATAGTTGCAGAGAACTATCCCTCAGTAAAGTTCGGCTATTTAAGGCATGACATTTCGTTCCCTGGTTTGTAGACTAGATGGACTTCACTCTGTTTCAGACCTGCCCTGATTCGACCTGCCTGTTGGTTTTGTAGGTCCCGCGAGAGCATCCGTCTGTTCTTCAAAATATATGTTAACGCTTTCCTTTCCTTAAAAAAAAAGCGGATAATCTAATCGGAAAAGAACGGTACGAAAAATGCTTATTAAATATTTAGTGTCATTTTGCTATCAAATGTGGGGACTCGGTAGCGTAGGTGGTTGAATCACTATGCTACAAACCGGAAGGTCGCAGGTTCGATTCCCGATGAAGTCACTGGATTTTTCAATTGACCTAATCCTTCCAGCCGCACTATGGCCCTGGGGTCGACTCAGCGATCAACGCGCTCGGAGGGGCCTTTTTGCCACCACCTTGCCTCTTAACACACCCACGATGGGGCGGTACAGCCCAATAGGGGAACCACTGTTTTAGAGCATCTCTGAGGGTGCCTTTATATGTACGTGGGTGGGGGAGTGGGGGGAACGTCCCGTGTGTTTAACGAGTCTCCGGTATGGTGTCTTTGGTCTCCGCCGGGAGTTGAAACAGAATCTATAACTCTATGCCATAGCTCTGGCGGTTAGTCTCCGGCTTCCCACCGCGGCGGCTGATGTTTCGAGCCCAGGTCAGGTAATGTGGGACTTGTAGTAGACAAAGTGGCACTGGAGCAGGTTTTCTCCAAGTAATTCGGTTTCCCCTGCCAGTTCTCATTCCACCGACTGCTCCACATTCATCGTCATCTATCATCCTGGGCTGGTACAATAGGCCTGTTAGTGGCCGACATACCAAGTGAACTAAGTCACATCACACCCAAAGAAACTAAAGAAATAACTTTCTAGTAATGACGTAACGATTACGTTACTGATGATGACACCCTGAAGGATATTTTAGACACAGTACAGTGATAGCCTTAGCTAGTGAGTCTCCTACGTTGTGTTAGAGTAGGCCACTGAAGTTTGGAGGGAATGCAGCAGTTGGCAGAGAGGGAGGGCAAGTATCGTTTGCCATCGTCCCCCACCACCCATGAGACCTGTTTCCGTGGTCTTAGTATAGTAGCATATGACTGCGTGCCGTATGTTTTACAGGCTGCTGGTTTCATCTATAAGAACAGACGGCTCCTCTGTGAGGAGTAATAAGGAAATTGAAACCTCTCACTGCCGGAAGCGGCTTCACAATTCTGCTGCTGGCGCGGCGTCGCTGTCGTCCGTTTGGGACGAGTAATGGTCTAATTTCATTAGACGCCGCGTAGCCTCTCAGTTGATATAATTAATTCCATGGAGCTGAGCCCTACTTGAGAAGCCTCCAGTTGTGCAGCTACTCAAGAACTTCCAGCATTTTATGGAACCGGAAGGTTCATTACCGTGTTCATAAAAGCCCTCCACTGGTTCCAGATAAATCCAGTCCATGCCATCCCATTCTATCTCATTTTAATATTATCCACACACCTACGTCTTGGTCTTCTAGTGGCCTCTTTCCTTCTGGCTTTTCCACTGATATCCTATATACATTCTTCTTCTCACAGCATATTAAAACCGTTTACATATTAAGCCGTCAACGCAACAAATGTTTTATTGATTTATTTAAAACCAACACTACATGTTTCGACCCTTAAAGGGTCATCTTCAAGTATTCTTCAAATACACAATCATTTACTTGTAACGCATGGTCTTATATCAGGTTCTACTAACATTGCATTTGTGTTGTATTAAACCTATGCTTGGTTTACATACGTAACATAAAAGTAAGTAAAGGTATCCCTGTAACAGGCCGTGGAGGCCCATAAGGTTGTGAGATGTTGAGGTAGCCACATTTTCTAGATAATCGACTTATAGATGGCGGCAGTGTTGTCAGCCCTACGCGCCGGCCGCCCTTTATATGTGGTCTTCATATTAGTTTTTGTCTAATTTCTTCTATTATTTGCAGAAATGATTCGTCCTCTGATGTTACTATGTTCTGCATTTATATTACTATATTCGGTCCTGTTTTCATGGTGTTGTGTTAAGCTGCACAGTCAATACTATCTCTATTTGTGCTACATGTCCAGCTCATATCCTCCTTGACTTGATCATTCTAATTACACTTGGCGAAGAGAGCAAGTTATGAAGCTCCTCATTATGAAGTTTCCTCCATAGCATCGTTTAATGACCTGCAGATAAATGTGGAATATCCATCGACTGGCGGATAACACTAAGATGAATAGGGAATGAGTGTATGGCTGGATTCAGTTAACTCATGATAGATTCCAGTAGTGAGTCCTTAGACTCACCATCGTAACGTATGAATGTGATGTGTGGCATTATGTGAGCTCTCGCAATATTACAGGCCGACTGTACCTTGAGAATACAAGTAAGAAGTGTGCATAACCATTTAAGGACTGACTGATTAATAAATTACTGCTGGTCCTCGCCAGCACAGTGATTCTCTGTCTGACGACTCTGGGACCGAAGAAAGAAAACGAGAAATGCGGGGGAGGTAGTGAGAGACATTACATTTAAGGGTGGAAGAAACCTTTCTTCATGTAATATATAAGAGTTCGGTTCATACATCACAGGAAACACTTTAAGTCTCCCCTACAAAGACAAAGCGGTTGATACTGTTTAGGGAAACAGTCTCTGTTTAATGTGAGAATCATACGGAACATATAAATGTCAGTCTATGCTCAGAATGCGAGTGGAGTTTTAATACTTTAAAGCAGGTGGTACATAGACTAATCACTGGGCTTTGAATGGTTAATTGCTGTCAGTCTTTTCAGTACAAACGCAGTTACCAAGAGGAGAGTTCACGAAAAAGTGACACAAAGTGAAAAGTAGGATCTGAGGTTCTCACAGCGGTTCTTATGAAGAGTTCTGTCTTCTGGGATATAGCGCTGTGAAGGATCTGAGGTTCTCACAGCGGTGTTTATGAAGAGTTCCGTTTTCTGGGATATAGCGCCGTGTAGGATCTGAGGTTCTCACAGCTGTGGTTATGAAGAGTTATCTCCTCTGGGATATAGCGCTGTGCAGGATCTGAGGTTTTTACAGCGGTGGTTATGAAGAGTTCTGTCTTCTTGGATATAGCGCCGTGTAGGATCTGAGGTTCTCACAGCGGTGGTTATGAAGAGTTCTGTCTTCTGGGATATAGCTCTGTGTAGGATCTGAGGTTCTCACAGCGGCGTTTATGAAGAGCTCTGTTTTCTGAGATATAGCGCTGTGTAGGATCTGAGGTTCTTACAGCGGTGTTTATGAAGATTTCTGTCTTGTGGGCTATAGTGCTGTGTAGGATCAGAGGTTCTCACAGCAGTGCTTATGAAGAGTTTTGTCTTCTGGGACATAACGCGGTGTAGTCTGTTGAAAGTCAACCGACGTCTCGAAGGAATGTGTCACCTCCATCTTCACGGTCGAAGAATAAGCTAAGCAAGAAATCATCATGAAGTAGGCAGTTTGCTAACTGTTTCATGTTGCAACACTTGTTTTACAAGAAATGAAGGTGAAGTGTTGAGCAGACACACGGTGGAAGAAATTGCAGAGGAAAATATATCTCGAAACTGGGAAAAAAGTTTTCAAGAACAAGAAAAAATTATTTGTCATGAATGTAGCTAGTGGCAACACAGGGGTCCCGTTAGTATAGAGGGATAGGTCCTATATTATTTTAGGGAGATACTGCTCTGGGGTCCGCCCTGCGTCCAATCCAATGGGTACCGAGGGCTCTTTCCCCGGGGGTAAAGCGGCCGGGGAGTGAGGCTGACCACACACCTCAAAGTAGTGCGCGAGGTCAAGAATGATAGAGCTGTATCTCCGTTCCTCCATGTGTCTTCATGCACAATGCTTAATTAATTAAGCACAGGGACAACTTTATCATTTTGTGTTTGCTAGGATAGGAGATGGATGGAACTGGCTCAGGATCTTGTTGCCCAGAGGCGGATTATGATAGCCATGTTGATCCTTCAGTTTCTGTTGTGAGGAGTTCATGTGGTGGTTAGTTTGGTTATGTCACTGTTCCATCACAGACTCATAACCTCTGTAAAACTTCGCAGAAACCTTGTCATATCACATAAAGTTTAAAAGCAAACATATCTCTCATTATCAATGTATAAAGTCTTCCCCATTACCCAGATAATACAGAATTATCTGAAGAGAAGAAAAAATGACGCGGTGTTGAACGTGCTATTTTGCAGGCAGGTCCCAGCTTCATTTGACCGACGAAATCATTTTCAGTTGCACAACTTTTACTGATTGGGATACAGAGTTCTCCGAGAAAACTGAGGACATCGACTTTTGTACAGGGTGTTTCTAAATTATTGTCGGGAGTTTAACTGGCGTATAATTTTCAAACCGATAAGAAACAAAATAAAACTGCTTACAGAATGTGAAAGTGTAACTCAAAAAGATTTATTACTTATATAATCAATAGAGCAGAATGCTAAACAACTTCAACATGTGCGCCTTCGTGGCACGTGAAGTTTGAAAATTATAGGCCACGGAAACCCGGCAATAATTTAGAATTACTCTGTATACGTGTGGGATTTTAAATTCTCATAGCGGTGACTATGAAAAGTACTACCGGCCCTGCAGATACAGGCAGTACCTTCTCCCGAAAGGTCAATGAAATTCTACCAGGCTACTGAGCACCAAACAATACACTATTCAAGTTCAATCCAGTTACCCGCAAGCCTGTGTGAAAGTGGTGCCGGGATAGCTCAACCCGTATAGCGACTGTCTACGAATTTGGGTTCGATTCCCGGCAGAGGCAGGGGATTTCTCTCTTCTCCACAGCATCCAGACCGCTTTTGGGGCCCACCCAATCTCCTATCCAATGGCTACCGGCGGTTACTTCCCCGGAGTTAGGATGACTGAAGGGTAGAGACGATGTTCTAGATAGGAAGACACGCATGTAGGACCTTCTTGTAACGTACCCGTTATTGGTTTCCGTTTTTAATCAGAACTTGAAATTTCATGAAAAATCCATTCACCAGTTATGTAGTTGTTACGTGCAGACACATGCCCTGAAGCACAGAGAGACGACGGGGTCAGTAATTCAGTAAAATGAAAATAATGTGGAAGGTTGTGAACTAATTGTAGGACACATGCGGCATTTGCCTGGAGGAGACGTTGAAAATAACGAAAACCCGAGGATAGCCGGTGCCCCTACCCACATTCGATTCGGACATCCCTTGAATTTCGTACGTGGTCTGACAATAAAGTTCGCGAACTCATCGCGGTAAAATATGCATAACTCACTGCTGAATATCATTTCAGAGTACTCCCCGTGGGAAGCTATGCACCGATGCCAGCGCTAGTCTACCCTTAAAGACAATTTTGAAACCGGTTTTGTGGAATGGCCTTCAGAGCTGCCGTCGTATTATTCCTGATGTCATCATTGTCATCAAAATGCCTTGCTTTCATTTCAACATTTCTTTTATCTCTGAGAACACAAAAAAGTCATTGGGGGGTGGGGGGCTAGATCCGGTGAATGGGGAGGATGTTTCAGCACAGTTGTTTGTTTACTAGCTGAAAACTCCCTTACAGACAGTGCTCTCCGACATTCTAGCGACGGCACACCAAATCACACTCAGACAATAATAAACGCCACTCAGACAGAGACTGCCATAGATCAACAACAACACAGCTCTGAAACGCTGATATGTCAACGTCATCAAACCATACTGAGGTTTCTTTCCACTGCTGCCACGACAAGGACACGGTGGCGAGTTCGCGAACTTTAATGTCAGACCTCGTAATTCAAATGCGTTACCGCTAATCTGTATAAAATACATAAATGGTGACATTTTTACAGCTTTCCTTGCGAATGCATCAAAAATTACTAGAAAAGTAAGAAATAATGAGAATTAACAACGGAAGACTGAAAGAAAAGAGACAAATGAAGATAGGAAGATAGAGCTAACCAACGACCTGTAGAGACTCATTTAGACGAACGGAGACAGTGATGGTCATTGGTAAGTATCCTGCGTGGCGGTGAGCCATCAGCTGACGTCAGATCCTTCGTTTCCTGCTTCTGTAATACTCGCACTCAACAGCAAAGAACCCAATTCGGACAAGTTCACAGCCACCTGTAAGGAGAGAGACAGTACAGCGGAGGACGAACACGACCAGTCCAGGACATATAGGGCAACTTGCGACGTGACTGTAGTAGGATCCGGTCCCATTGGTGAACCGTTCATTTAACCCCTTCACTACACGCTGGACCCGGCTTTCGTTGAAATTCAGGCCCCTCAAAATCATGTTCGGGAGATGGTCGGTGTGTCAGGGTTAATATAATGTGGGTGCCGCAGACAGTCGTTGCTCTACCTCAGTGGCTACCGAACCGAGATGAAGATTCGACGATTCAGTCAGAATTAACAACTTTTCCTGTTTGTCATATCACGGTCACGCGGTAGCGTAGTTGGTTGAAGCACTATGCTGTAAGCCGGGGGGGGGGGGAATGGGGGGCTATTGACGAGGTCATTGGATTTTTCAATTAACATAATAAGTCAGGCCGCTTTTTGG
>NW_019745080.1:833725-844451 GCF_002891405.2 Cryptotermes secundus
TGGGGGTAAAGGGCGGCCGGCTCGTAAGGCTGACAAACTTACCGCCATCTGTGAGCTGATTGTCTAGATGTGGGAGCCTCGACGTCCCACAACCCTATGGGCTTCCAAGGCCTGTTGCAGGAATCATTTTTTAAAATATATCATATAGTTAACCACAAAAACGTTGACTGTCATAGTATCCGTAGTGAATGTGTCTTTGTGTTGCTCTTTCTACGTACAGAAATGAGGTACATGGCTAGTGTTCTTTTTTATTTGTCGATTAAAATTTGTACTTGGTTCGTTATCGTAACTGTGCCAGAGAATAAACTAGGTCGCTGTATTGTGTATACGGTTTCGCGTCTTCATGCGTTTACGAACACCGAGATTTCTCATACGGATAAGCCGAGCGAATTCATCTCAGAGGAGTTAACCGGGGCTGTTGCCCTGGGGTCTCCGTAAAACTGAAATAGATTCCA
The DNA here is from genome assembly GCF_002891405.2 of Cryptotermes secundus. Taxonomy (NCBI): domain Eukaryota; kingdom Metazoa; phylum Arthropoda; class Insecta; order Blattodea; family Kalotermitidae; genus Cryptotermes; species Cryptotermes secundus. The sequence continues at coordinate 834,181 of NW_019745080.1, forward strand.
CGGATTTTATTGAAATATTTGCTAACCTAAAATTACGGGAAGTTACTGTGTATTTTTAGTCATTATAAGAAATAAAAATAACAAAGAAAACAAACCATAAATCCTGCTCTGGTTAAATAGTAATAGCTAATGCTTATATCCTCACAAGTTAATTTCTATTAATTCAGTGGGCCAGCAGAATTTGGCTTCTGTAATTCTTCTTAGATTATGGATTGCCAAACTCGTGGTCCACGGAAAACCGGTGGTCCGCGAAAGAATTTCAAGTGATTCTCTCCCCTCTTCAGAGTGAGGGTCTTTTGAAGAAAGCAGTCTTCTGGGATTTGGTACCGTGTATATGTGGTGTTAACCGACGTTTCGGAGGAACGTATCGCCTCCATATTCAGGGTAGAAGGAAAAATACCGGTTCTCACGGTCTCTTCGCTTGCTGATATCTTATATTTTTCCTTCTACCCTAAGATGGAGGCGATACGTTCCTCCGAAACGTCGGTTAACACCACATATACACGGTGCCAAATCCCAGAAGACTGCTTTCTTCATCGTCACCGCCGTGAAAGCCTCAAATCTTACATGAGGGTCTTTTATTTATGCACAAATAAATTATTTTTAAGGCATTTTTTTTTTTGTTATTTTCATTTTAAAATGCTTGGGGTTGTAACTGTTGACTTTAGTTCAAATCTTTAAATTTTCGTTTAATTTTTTCGGGCAGCCCACCGAAGAAAATACACTTAGTAAGTAGTTTGTGGTAGAAAATGTGGGAGCTCCGACGTCCCACAATCATATGAGCCTCCACGGCCTGTTTCAGGGATCACTTTACCTTTCTGAGCAGCACTGCGTATCGCAACTTCCTCCCATGACAGTTAAGCCGAATTCTGAACAGTTATTCTTCCTTTGACACTATAGAAACTCAAGCGTAAAGTAAGGTGAAGTTGTCCCTGGGCCTAATTAATTAAGCACTACGTTGTGAAGACGCATGTGGGAGTGGAGGTATAGCTCCAACATTCTTGACCTGGACATTAGATGGAGGTGAGTGTTCGGCTTCACGCCCCTACAACTTTACACCTGAGGAAAAGCCCCTGGTAACCAATGTATAGGAGGCTAAGTGTATTCAATTAATAAAGTAAATTAAGATATGAATAAACATGTGAAATTTGAAACGGATTTGCAAGGCATTGGAGTGGGTTGGTGATAAAAGAGAGGGCTAAACAATAAATCACCATTGTAACCCTAGTTTTAATCCTGAATTCCGTAAACAGTGCCACGGTTTGCCATTTGTGAGATACTATGTACGACATAGTCAGAGAACAGGTGTGTTGTAATACAATGAACTTTTTTTTTCTCTCTCTCTCTCTCTCTTTTTTTTTTTTTTTTCATTCGGATTCGAAATGTAAATACTTCTGTTCAGCTGTTGTCAAAGGAGATACGTCAGTCTGTGCGCTACAAGACAGCGCTATCGCGTGTTCAAACGTCTTATGTAAACCACTGTATATTGAATAAATAAGGAAGTTGGACGTACCGTGATACGAGCCTACGTCATTCTGATTTCAATGTCGTGCGGCCGCGGGTTTAGTCTGGTCGCCTCGGGCGTTGGGCGCCACATGGAGTTCTTTTTATGTCTGAAAGTTCACATGCCTGGTGTTTCCCGGAAGTTCGCTTATGGAATTATTGGACGTTAAACGCAAAAGAAGCCCATACCAGTTGCATAGTCACAGTACCCCCCCCCCTCACATTGTTTCAGAAGCCGAGATAGCGTAGTCGGTATAGCGACTGGCTACGGGGTGGACAACCGAGGATTCGGAGTTCGAGTCCCGGTAGGGTAAAGAATTTTCTCTTCCCCATGTCTTCCAGACTGGCTCTGGGGTCCACTCATGCTTCTAGCCATGGGTACCGTAGGCTCTTTCCCCGGGTGTAAAGCGGTAGGAGCGTGAAGCCGACCACCCACCTCCAACTATTGCCGAGGTCAAGAAAATGTGGATTTATACATCCACTCCCCCATACACTTTCATGGTTTAGTGCTTAATTAGTTAAGCACGGGGACAACTTTACCTTTTTTAATGTTGTATACAGAGATGTTATAATTTATTTGGGCGATAAAAATTAGTATAATTTTGAAACGGTTACAGATACAAAGACGAAAAAAAAAGCTTTCAAACAGAGTGGAAACTTGTGAAATTTATTCAGAGATGTACGGTATGTGCTCAGTTAACTTGCAAGCGTCAAAGGCAGTATTGGAGTTCTTCCGCTGTACGGAAGTCAGGAACACGACCAACAGTTTCCATGGCAACGCGCCGTCGGTCAGTGCTTCTAGTCGTACAGACTTTACAGACTCCGTAAACCAACTTCTGATACAGTCGGCTCTAGGTTGGTGGGTACCATACGTAGTTCTAAAGCGTCGCTCGTCTCGTGAACCACAAGCAACATTTTGCCTTCTGCACTTGAGACGTCATTTTCCTTTTACAGCGATTGGAGCGCCACTCGCGGTTGATATGTTAAGTCGGTTTTGCCAACGAATACTTCATGAGTTTCCTTGCTGTTATCTAGTTATTTTATGTCTGTATTTATAACAAAATTGTATCTGTGCTTAATTAAGTAAGCACTATGGCATGAAGACGTATGGAAAGTGGAGATGTAGCTTCACTATTCTTGATCTCGACACCAGATGCAGATGAGTGGTCAACTTCACCCTCCACTCGCTTTACCCCCGGGGAAAGAGCCCTCGTTACCCAGTAGGAGGCTCGGTGAACCCCAGAATTGGTCTGAATGTTGTGTAGAAGAGAAAAATCTTGACAATCTTCCAGCTTGTAGTCCGTCGCTATACCGACTGAGCTACCTCGCAAGGTCGAGAATCCATTCTTCTGTGCGTGTGCATGGAATATTGCTTAATTAATTAAGCACAGGGACATCTTCGTATTTGTAACCATTTCCAAAATGCACTGATTTCTTTATCACCGAAATCATTTATAATATTCCTGTATTATAACACTTGAGTTTTCATTCACCGGCAACGGAAACCACACCCGGTACACAACGGCCAGAGATAACACAGCTGCACTGAGAATCAGCACGTAACTAGGTGCACCGACCACTCAACCACTCAGCGTCTTTCACCGGCAACAACGCCACTTGTATCAAACAGACACCGTCTGCAGAATTATCGAATACCCACACCTGACAAATGCTAAATAATATCCATCCTCCAAAAGAAAAACTCATTTTAATTATCCACCTCAGTATTAATCAGAGCCAGGATAGCGCAGTCGGTACAGCGACTGGCTATGGACTGGACGGCCGAGGGGTCAGAGCTCGAGTCCTGGTATGAGCAGGATTCTTCTCTACTCCACACAGTCCATACCGGCTCTGGGGTCCACCAAAACTCCTATCCAATTGGTACTGGGGGCTCTTTCCCCGGGGGTAAAGCGGCCTGGGCGTGAAGCTGACCACTCACCTCCAGCTAGTGCTGAGGTCAAGAAAATATGGATCTATACATCCACTCCCTCATAGGCCTTCATGGCGTGGTGCTTAATTAATTAAGCACAGGGAAAACTTTACCTTTTACTTGTACATTAATTACAGACTTGTACGTATATAAACAGATCTGTTACTGCTGACATGATGAAACATGTGAAGAGAGGCCTTAAATGTGGGAGCGGTTTCCAGCTGTATAAACTTATTATTCAGTTCCCCAACGAGTGTTTTAAAATGCACGACACAGATTTGTATGCTAAATTACTCCGAATTTCCCATTATGTTACTCGTACATTTGTTTCCTTTGGCTGCAAGTGAATATTCATCATGCCCCGTGTGAATACTGACTGGAGGTGTAGCAGACACCGGAAGGAGATGTAATAGAATAATTGAACGAGAAGAAATGGGTGAGAAAGGTGGCGGAAGTTGCGACATAGTCAAGAGCGGAAGCCGGTCAAGAAATAAAAGGTGACCCGGCCTTTTATTGCATATTATGACATTCATCCGTCTTCTTGCCAGTTCCTTTTGCTGAGCGTCCTTGGTGATTTCCGGACTTGCGCCGTGCGAGCTAGTCGCCTCCCGCTTGATCTGACCGGTACGGCGCTGTATGGTACCACGCAACACTTCCTTGTGCATGGATTTAGGCACTCATGTGCAAGTCACGTGCGCTCCTACACCTGTAATCGGTCCGAGACACGTGGCGAGATCAGTAAATTCGCTGTGGGTCATCTTAGCGCGCTGTCAGTTTCTAGACTCCATAGCTTCAAACGGTGGGATTTTTAGTGATTAAAGGATTTTGGAAGAACGAACCGTGACCTAGCGGAACTGCTATCCCTGCATTCGTCTGGAGGGACCGAGAACAATCACGACAAATCTCAGTCAGCTTAGTCTCTGTCCCGGTCGAGGCCCAAACCGAGCATGCACTGTATACAAGTCGAGACCGTTACCGCTAAACCAGTGTTTCCAAATTTAATTCTGCTACGGAACCCTTTGCATTCGAAATATATTTACGGAACCTCTAATAAAATTCTCGTATATGGCGCAAAAAATATTAGGCCACAAATAAATAAGGTGAAGGTAAAGATATCCCTATAACGGGCCGTGGAGGCCCATAGGGTTGTGAGACGTTGAGGCTCCAACATTTTCTAGACACTCGGCTCATAGATGGCTGTGAGGTTACTACCCTTACGCACCATCCGTCCTTTACCTCCATGAGGATTCCTGGTACCCATTTCTGTTAGAGGCTGAGTTGACCCCATGGCCATATTGCGGATGGAAGGAACGGATAGATTGAAAAAATCCAGTGACATCATCGGGAATCGAACCCGCGACCTTCCGGCTTGTAGCATGGTGCCTCAACCAACTACGCTACCACGTGCGACATATTACTTAATTGCACATAGTTAGAAACATAAATCACAGAAATAATGATGAATTATATCTTAATAATGTAGCGCAACTCCATGAAGATGGAGGAGTGGAGGTATAGCTCCATGCTTTCTTAACATCAACACTAGACGGAAATGGGTATTTAACTTCACGTCCCCGGCCGCCTCTTTTCCCACAGGGCATGATCCCTCGCACCTGTAGCGTAGGAGGCTGGGTGGGCCCCAGAGTCGGTCTGGACGTGATAGGGAAGAAGGGACTCCTACTTCTGCCGGAAATCTAACCCCGATTATTTAAACCGTACAGCCCACTGAGTGAGTTGACAGTAGTAGTTACTATGCTGTACGATAGAGAGCAGCGGGGTACGAGCGGTAAATCCCCGTGTACATTTATGAAGAGTATTAATGAAGATATTTTTCATAGAACTGTAACGTTAACGTTCAGAACAGATATGGTAAGAAAACAAAACACCGGATGTAGAGGCACGCAGCAAGTAAAACCTGTTTCTATGGCGAATGGTATGTACAGTCAAGCTAGACGTTCGAGCATAAGAAATGCTGAATCTAGCATGAAACGCGTAACGAGCATATGCGTCAGAGCATGAATATCGACACAGAACACGGTAACAGCCAACATGGTTTTCTCCAGTGGACAAACTATGAAGCTGCTCAGCTACCCTAATTTTAGGACTGAAGATGGAGGCAGTAAATTCCTCCGAAACGTTTGTATCCGTCTACAAGATTATATGGTGACCCTATGTGTATTTGATGTTTCTGTACTGCAAGGAAACGGTCCGTTATAGTAATCTTTGTTCTGTTCATCTACTGTTAGGCGACTTCTGAATATTACTTCAGTTTCTTAAAGTAGCTAGGCCTACGTATCGTTAGAGTCCCTCTGTTGTTGCGTGACGTGTCAAGCGGACTGTTACATAGCCATGGTCCTGGTATTTGTTGATACCGGAGCGTCCTTACCGGCCGTTGACTAGTAACGGCCGCCACTTCAGGAGCTGATATTCCGGGTTTTAGCCATTATGTCACAATATTCTTTTTCTGTAGGTTGTTTGAGGAATGTTGGATGATCTTGCGTCCTTCCGACCGCTCCTTTTAAACATGCACTGTATACTTTTACAATCTTGTTTATTTACGTCATCCCCAGTAAAAAGAAGTAAAATGCAGTCGTCATAAATTCTTATCGGAACTGTGTGATAAAGTCATTTACAGCTCTGGGAATAGAAAGTTATCAGACGTGACTTTGCTACTTGAGGCAGTTTTAGGATTACGGATTTCTGGGAAGTAAATCCGTGTAGACTGGTAGACGCAGCAATTTCAAGGAACCTCCGGCCTCAATCTTCACGATAGAAATTATATTTCACCCTGAAGGTGGTAGCGGCACTTTCTTCGGGGATGTTTGTACTTATCTACCAGACTAGTCGGCTTCAATCCTCAGAAGTTCGTGATCGTAATATTCTCGCAGCAAGAACCTCTAATCACATATATGGATGTAACTTCTTATACACAGGCTGCGCCATAGTTCAGTCGGCTAGTCGCTGTCTTCCCACCGCAGCGGCCAGGGCTCGATCCCAGGTCTGGTCATGTAGGATTTGTGGTGGACAAAGTGGCATTAGGCAGGTTTTCTCCGAGTATTTCAGTTTCCCTTGGCAATCTTCATTCTACCAGTTGCTCCATAATCACCATCATCTATCGTCTAGAGTTGGTACAATAGGCCAGTAATGACCACAGTGCCAAGTGCACTTAGTCTCACACCACTAAGAATAATAGAAAATAATAAATAAAACTTCTTACATTCCAAGTTGATGTTCCGTAAATACTACATTACCAACAGGGGATAATTTCGTTGATGTAGCCTTAATTTTGAGGCCCCTATACTCATCAGAACCCTGACTGAAGCTAAGAATTTGTTCCGGCACCAGTAAGGGTTGTTGCTTAGTTTTATAACATTTTGGTATGTTCTGTCCTCTCGCGTTATGTTATGCGGGCTGCAGATACGAGCTAGGCGCCCGGCGCTCGCTCTTCCGTTTTTCCTCCCGGAAATAGAGTTGCCTTTCCCCATCGCTTCCTCCACCAGCTCCGGCCCCGAGCACTTCCGGTTCCGGCTGTGCCGCTGCTGGCGCTGACGTCAGAGCGCGTCTGCCCAATCAATACAAGGCGGAAATTATCCCAACCAACCACAGCTCGAGGCTGCAAAGCTTCTCAGGTTTTGCTTCGGTTTTTGGAAAATTCATGTCTGTGATGATTCTATAACACATTCTACTGGAAACTTAAAAATTTAAATATGAACAAATGACAAAGAAACGTCATTTAATAAGAACATTCTTTGTAATGCTTAGACCAACCCATATTTCTAACCGCATTAAACATGGTACTAGGAGCCGGGATAGCTCAGTCGGTGTAGCTACGGGCTGAACTACCAGACCGGCTCTGTCCCTCTTCCCCACCCCCGTCCTCTTGTCCAGTGTGTATCGGAGACTCTTTCTCTGGGGGTAAATTGACCACGGCGTGAAGCTGACAATTCACCTCCATGAAGTGCCGAGTTCAAGAATTGTGGGGCTATACCTCCATTCCCCCAATATGTCTTAATGACCTGGTGTTTAGTTAATTAAATACAGGGAAAATTTTAACTTGATAATATTAAAATGGAGTTTAGAGATATAAGATACGGCGGTATCTGGCTTAGGATAGGGACCAGTGGAGGGTTGTTATGAACACGGTAATGAACCTTTGGGTTCCAGAAAATGTTGGGAAATTCTAGAGTAGCTGAGCGACTGATGGCTTCAGCTCCTTGTGAGTCGTTTCATTCGGAACTGTAATCTTCGTTTGAGCGAAATGCTGTCAGTAAGAGGCCATTTCTACGTGAGAGGGCCATCCTCATAACACAAAATGTCTCTGTTTGCCTAGACTCCGTCACTAAAGGAACAAACGTCTGTTTCGTAATCCAACACTTCCTCGTATTTGCATTAAGATTACTCGTAAGCAGACTGGTCTGAAACGTTTTAACTTGTGGATCTAGATGATCTAATGTTTGTTTATCAGGGAAGTGGTGAATTAACGTTGAACGGCACGAAACACATTAGGGTCTAATATTGTTTGTCGTGACACTAGCAGCGTGTAGTCCGCCATATACAGGATAATTATTCTTCCTTAATGACGCAACGATTCGCAAGACACTGTGTTCGCCCAGCGGTAGGCAGGCCTCACTTCCCACAGAAGACCGGTTTCAGCTTTCTTCCTTGTATTCACCAGTCTACCTGCCTTGTCCGGCTGCTCTCTGAGCGGCCAACGCGGTGTAAATTTGCTTTGTCCCGCGCCCCATGAGGTGTCCCAAAGGCGAGAAATAAATGTGACGTCACAAAAATTGTGGCATTTCCGAACTTTACGATATTTTTTCTATTATCATTCTTACTGGGGTGAGACTTCAGTCCACTCGGTACTGCGGCCACTACTGGCCTATTATACCAGCCCCAGATGATAGATGTTGGCGACTGTGGAGCAATTGGTCTAATGAAGATTGACAAGGGAAACCGAAGTACTCAGAGAAGATCTGCCCCAGTGCCACTTTGTCCACCACAAATCCCACACGATCAGACCCGGGGTCGAGCCCGGGCCGGCGCGGTGTAAACCAGCGACTAACCGCCTGAGCTATAGCAGGGCCTATTCCGAACTTCGTAGATTCCCATCTAGTGGGTACCAGGGGGCTCTTTACCCTGGGTTAGAGTGGCCGGGGATTGACCACTCATCCTATCTGGTACTAAGGTTAAGAATCCGTGGAGCTATACCTCCATTCCACCATACGTATTCATGGTGTGGTGCGTCGTTAAGCATTTATTTCTTTCCAGCCTCGTACTGTCCAGAGTTATCATCCAGTCTTATATTACAGTTCGATTGTGATTTAATGATTCCTCGTTCTGTCCGACTCGAAACAGCACTGGCCAGAAGCTTTGCCATTTGCGAGCACCGTTCCACTACCGTAATGTTCATGGCAGCATTTACGCTCTTTGATGTCTGGAGTCTGAATGACGATCTGACAACAGTTTGTTACTGTACTAGTACATATGAAGAGTACTATCTTCTGACATGCCGCACCCTATTGTTAAGAAATTTACCGACGTTTCGGGAGTATATGCTTTCTTCCATATTTCTGATTGCTTCTTGTTAGGTTTTCGCTAAGCTTCTCTGTTACCTCGAAGATGGAGGCAGTTCGTTCTACAGGACTTCACGGTGTCACGTCCCAAAAGACCAGTATTCTTCGTAGTCATTTCTTTGACAATCTCAGATCGAGAATAACGTTTGGGTTGTCGTGCAGCATCCCTCAAACTGTGCTTAACCCGCCTGCACACTTTGGCCATAATTGAGATGGGTAATGGCATTGAACGTAATTATTTAGGATCACATTCTGCTCTGGCGTAATGGAAACCGGAACCACTTGATGCACTTCAGATATTGAAATAAGCAAAATGCAAATGTCACGCGAACTGGATATGAGCAACGTAAATGAACACCTGTATTCACTTAGCATCTCGGTCGTGGCTCACAGCATAGACGTGTACTCAGTGTGGCGCGTTTGGAATTCAGGATGTAAAGATGCGTGCGTTTGTTTCGTTGTCATGCCTTTTAACAGCGTCTCGATACCCTCTGGACGGATATTCATAGAACTGGGTAATCGATAGTTTTAATAAAATTTCAATTTTGGTTAAAATGATGAAATAGTACAGTAGTAGAAGCTTTACATGACGGACGTACATTTCTGAGTGCATCTCGAAAGCAGTCACTAAATATTTATCTATAATTTTCCAGTTATACAGAGTGTCCATAAAGTCCACATGTATATGATGTCCCAGGAGGAAAGGTCAATATTTCGAGAAGTCATAGTATCGGTCAGGGCACGCGGTGGTGTAGTTGTTTGCGGCACTATGCTAAATCCAGAAGGTTGCGGGTTAAAGTCCCAGTGAGGTGGGTTTTTTTTCAATTTACCTAATCCTTCCAGCTGAAATATGGTCCTGGGGTCTACTCAGCCTCTAACAGAAATGAGTATCAGGGATCTTTCTGGGGCGTAAATGGCGGCCAGCGCGTAAGGCTGACAACCTCACAGCCATCTGTGAGCTGACTGACTAAAGAAAATATGAGAGCCTCGACGTCTCACAACCCTATGGGCCTTCACGGCCTGTTACAGAGATAAATTTACCTTACCACATTTTCGGTCATTCTAAGCAAAAAAGTGTATATGTACATGTGTCCTATTCCGAACGGTAGAGGTATTTCAATGTAAGTAAAAAAGTAAAAGTAAAGCTATCCCTGTACCAGGCCGTGAAGACCTATACGGTTGTGAGACGTTGAGGGTCCCACATTATCTAGACAATCGGCTCAAAGATGGCGGTAAGTTTGTCAGCCTTACGCGCCGGCCACGCT
>NW_019745080.1:844577-887187 GCF_002891405.2 Cryptotermes secundus
TTTTTTTTCCTTTTCTCCTTCACTCTACATTCCTGTAGAATATTTCTGTTCTTTCTTTGCTCCTTGTCCCAGACGATTTGGGTCTTTCAATAATTTTTTATCTTGATTCGTCTTTTTATCTCCCATTGACAACATCCCACTAGGAATTGATCACCCTTGATTTCGTCCCCTGCCAGTTTGTCCAGTGATTGAGATTAGCTTGATCTAAGGGACCCATCTGTATAGGATACAAGAACCCTCCTTACCTTTTAATTTTTTCCCAGTTTTCCCCGTTTTTACCTCCATTTTACTCACCTGAGGACGGTAGCAGATCCAGCTGCCGAAACGTTGTGGTTCAACTGACTGGGACGATGGATACAGTCCAGAATTTTAGTTTTAATATCTATTCTCCATCGTCGGGATCCTTTAGCTCTTACATACACTTTTTTGCTTAGAATGACCGAAACTGAGACCTCCCAGAATGCTGACCTTTCCTTCTTGTGCAAATCATGAGTTGATTTCATGGTGCTATGTCCACAATTTGAAATTTTCTTTCAAACTCCTGTGTTTGTGTTCTCACTTACATGCGAAGTAATACCACGAGCATTGTCGGTCGTTCGTGTACATTCAGTATCGCTTGTGCCCTTCAAAGAACTCAAGTTACTGTTATTTCAGTAAACTATATAGGGACTGTACACATTCGTAAGTTATACTGAGGCCATAGAAAGAAGTACCATGAATAGTGGGGACGACGCTGCTCCTTTTTGCCCGCTGTTGTATTTCCTGTCAGCCTCTTTTAGCATATGTCACGCATGTCCAACGCGTCGATCGCGGGACGATTTTTGGTCGATCTCATAGGCCTATAAAGAAATTATACGTGAAAAGCATACAAATTCACTTGTAATATGATATGATATTCAAATTTTGAACGGAAAATACGTATTAAAGTAGTCTATACTTTCAATGTATGTTACTTTTACAACAAACATCACGTGTCGTGTTATGTTTACCAGTATTTTTGCTTAAAGTGAGGTACGACGATAGGAGGGGGTGGGAGATCACTGGCAGTTTTGACACTAAGAAGTCGATCACAACTTGTTTGAAGTTGGACATGCCTGGCATAAGTCAGTCAGCTTAAAGAGCTTGAATCTAGCGACAGTTATGGATAGCATTACCACTCTGTGAACAGAATTCTTAGATGTGGCGTTTGAGATTCTAATGTCGTTGACTATGTAGGTTACTGCCGGCTGGGATGTGACGCCGTGTTGCCTGGCAGATACTAACGTGTCACCGCAGCGCGGGGAGAGATGAAGGAAAGGAGGGAACAGAGAAGGGCTTTGACAGAGGGCAAAAGAGTGTGAGTTAACTGAATGGAAACCTGTGAGCTAGATAGGGTCGAACTTCCTGTCAGTAACTTGACCAGTGTTTCTCGAAGTGTGGTCTGCGGACCACTGATGGCCCGTAATACTATATACCGCCATTAGCCAGGAGGGACTGAATGAAACATCTCGGTCACTGCCGAGGTTTCAGCCGAGCACCTCCGCGTGCAAACCTGATCTCTCCAATCGTACTATGGCCCTGGTTCTCGGCTCAGCCTCTAAGAGAAATGAGAACCAGAAAACTTCCTGGAGGGTAAAGAGCGGCCGGGGCGTAAGGCTGAAAACCTCACTATCATCTGTGAGCCGCTTGTCTATGAAATGTGGAAGCCGCGACATCTTACAGCTCTAAGGTCCCCCACGATCTGTTACGAGGATAGCTTGGCGCGTAAGGCTGACAACTTCACCACCATCTGTGAGCCGCTTGTCTGTAGAATGTGGGAGTCTAGATGTCTCACAGCTCTACGGGCCTCCACGGCCTGTTACAGGATAGCTTTACCTTTATCACCCGCATACACTGCTGCAGTATCACCCTGCTCGGTAAGTGAGATAGGAACGTTATCGACGTATAGGGCTTCTTTGCGTGGGCGAAGTATAGTGACAGAATTTTATGCTGAATATGAGTAAGAGAACTTCACAGCTACAGGAGGAAATTCTGCACAGCTTCAACACGTTTCTGACATGTGACCATTATGGGTTTACAGCATAAGCAAGCTGATGGGAGGCAGGAAGCTGCTTCCTTTCCAGCTCCATTTTATAAATGTTTTAATCGTCAAGTTGACGCAAATAGCAATTGGCCCCGATAGTGGATATGCAGTAATATTACACAGCGCTGAGGGAACATCCGGTTAGAGTCGCAAACGTTGCAGTCTCTGGTAGAGGGCACCAGATGTCTAAACAAAACGAAATTTGGAATTATCACGGCGATGAGTAAGAAAAAGTCTGTTTTCTGGGATGTGACATCGTGTAGCCTGGTAGAATTGTACTGACGTACTGCTTCTTCAGGATAGCTACGATTGAAGACATGAAAAGGAACGTTCCTCCCGAAACGTCGGAAAGAAATTCTACCAGACCGCACTGCGTCGTATCACAGAGAACTGTCATCATAATACGAATAGTACTGGATGAGCCGGGATAGCTCAGTCAGTATAGTTGGTAGACCACGGGCTGGATGACTGAGGAGTCTGAGTTCGATTTCCGGCAAGCGTAAGAAGTGCTTCTGTTCGTAACGTCCAGACCGGCTTTGTTCTCCACCCAGCTTCCTGTACAATGGGTACTGTTTCCTGGGGGGTCAAAGCGGCAGGGATGAGAAGCTGACTGCTCGCCTCTATCTAGTTCCGAGGTCGATAATGATGGACCTACACCTCCATTCCCCCATACGTCTTCATAGCATGGTGCTTAATTAACTAAGGTGAGGGATACATTTTCTTTTACTATCTCCTGGGATATGACGCCTTGTAGGCCGATGCATTAAGCGGCTTATGTCTTAATTGTTGATTTCCTGGCTTATTCTTCGACCCTCAAGCTGTAGGCAGTATGTTCACCCGAAACGTCGATGGCTTACACCCCAGAAGTTAGCACTTTTCATAGTCATTGCTGTGAGAAACTCATATACTCTAATAAGAGGCATGTGTTTCGCATGGATTTCTTATCATTCCCGTTGTGCTGCTTACTGTGGATTATAAGTATGAACTAACATGTAACAGTTCCATTGTAGTGTCAAGAATACCATTTCTTAACAAACAAGAGGGTAAGTGATTTGAGTTTAGGTTATCACCGTATTATATTATGATATATTCCCGCAAATATCACGTCGCTTTGCAAATTCAGCCCTTCTTAGGGCCACTTTCCTTCATTCCTGTCCTTGCTTCAGTATCTAATTATGTTCTTCACTCGCTGCTCATTCAGCTTGCTGCTTGCTTGTGATATATTTTACCCTGACGATGGATCCAGTGTTTTCCTCCGAAGTGTCGTTGACTTTCTACTGGACTCTACCGCGTTCCATCCAAGAAGAGACTAGCTTTCAAGAAAACTACTGAACCAAAATAAGAACAAACAAAAAGAAACAAAAAATCGCAGCTCCAAATGTAGTAAAGCTGGTTTTGTGCTGTGCCATAAAGATGTACGGGGGAGTGAAGATATAGCTATCTATAGCATTCCTGACCACTAGATCGAGATAAGTGGTCAGCTTCACGCCCTGACCGCCTTACTCCATGGGAAACAACCTCCGGTCCCAGTTGTGTCGTAGGCTGGGTCGGCCCCAGAGCCAGCCAGATTCGTCAAAAAGGTAAAGCTATCCCTGTAACAGGTCGTGGAAGCCCATAGGCTTGTGAGACATCGAGGTTCCCACATTTTCTAGACAATCGGCTCGCAGATGACGGTGAGGTTGTCAGCCTTAGGCACCCGCCGCGCTTTACTCCCCAGGAAGATTCCTAGTACTCATTTCTGTTAGAGGCTGAGTTGACCCCAGGACCATAGTGCTGCTGGAAAGATTAGGTCAATTGAATTGAAAAAAAATCCACCTCGTCGGGACTCGAATCCGCGGCCTTCCGGCTTGTAGCATAGTGACTCAACCAATTACGTGGACACTACCGCGTGCCCCACACTTACATAATGAGAAGGAAATTAAAGACAGATTTCTGTGAACAGAAAAGAAAAGGCGTTTAAACCAATAACAGACATAATACAAAGTAAAAGTAAAGTTGTCCCTGTGCTTAATTAATAAAGCACTACACCTTGAAGAGGCATTGGGGACTGGAGCTATAATTCAATATGAATTCGGTATAACAGAGACACGCTGACAAATATCTGCACAGCGACCGGGATTTGAATCGGCGATTATCGTGTTGGGGGCCCCTAATATCGCATGGCCGACAGGGATTAGGTCTAGATATCTGCGGCTAGTGAGTATGTAGAACGTTTGTACTTCAGCGCACATAAAACGACTTACCGCTGTTATACGCCTTAAATGACTGAAATAATGCCAATTTCCTATACATGCGGTGCTTATTTTAATGTTACTTGTACAGTTTTTACAAACGCGGCTGAAACGGAAGATTAACAATGCATGTTCACAGTTTGCCCTACTCTATTGTCATTATCGTAACAGAGATGAAACTGTATCGTACATTCTGTTCCGCCCAGTACGCGAATGTACTTATTAGACATTTTTCATTGGCCGTCGTGCAGAAAAAGACTGCCTTGGAGCAAAATAGGCCTCCGATTTTCATATTAAAAACAAAAAATTCTGGAAAGAACTAATCGCCTATTTCGATACGACACGGACGGTATAGAAAACAACGGATCCAATAATTCGTGTTGTGTTGCAGCGGTAACGTTTTTATCGGCTCGTTTCCTAACAGCGATAAGTTTATACACATATAAACACAAAGACTGATGGGAAGGATTTGTTAAGTATGAGATGGGCTCAGGTGCTATGAGATATATACCAAGTTTCATAAAGACTGGTTCAGCCGCATAAGCCTGCATTTACTTTTATTTTTGCAAAATACGGAAAGTACGCTAAAAATCGATGCAGACTCATTACACACAATTTCCTAGAGGGCGTGGCATTGTTTTCCCGAAGATAACACACATGCATTCCTATTTAGAAGCATGGCCTTTACAAATCTTTAAAAAAAACTCAGTGGCATTAATCCGCAAGCGAATTATGCCGACCGAGCTACCGCCGCTTGTCGGCGAAATTAGTGCCAACTTTAGCGGATAGAGGGTGTCGCATGATCAGCACGACGAATCCACACGGCTGTTAATTTCGGTTTTCTAGACAGGAGCCGCTACTTTTCCATTCAAATAATTCCTCAGTTATCCTCACGAGGCTGAGTGGACCTAGTTCCAGACCCACCACTCCTCAGAATATCTGGTAGCGCCTGGAATTGAAGCCGGGACCTCTGGATTGGTAGTCAGGAACTCTGGCCACTAGACCATAGAGGCGGTCTACAGATTATTAAAATGTAATCAAAGTACTTACAGTTGTTACCGAGAAAGTCTCAAACACCTATTTTTGGAGCTAGAATGTTCATGTTCACCGGATACCGACATATACAACTTATTTATTTGACCGTCACAACACAACAATAAAGGAACTTCAAGGACAATGCCCAGATATAGTTCTGCTACATGTTTCGGCCACTAGTGGCCATCATCAGGCAAACACACTTCAACAAACGTACACCACTGAACTGCGGTACGCAAAATTTGATACAATGTCATAAATCATTTAAGATAATTTGCAATAAGAATACAATAAGTAGGTTATTTAAAACCAATAAAAGTCACATATAAAAACAAAATTAAAATTTGATTTGTTTTTTTTTTAACATCGAATATGTCGTTGGTTCCACTTTACATACGTATCCGTCGACAAACAGTAAATTTCAATGTTTCATTATAAAATTGTATAGGAGGCCAAATAATTAATGGAATAGTTGGAGCCTCGTCATACGGAGAACTGTACGTAATGTATGGGAGTAGCGGCCTCCGTAGTCTAGAGGTAACGTTCCCATCTCATGACTCGTAGTACGCGGGTTCAAACACGGCGGAGGTCGTCGAATTTTTAAGGACAGAAATTTTCAGGGAACAAGTCCTCCGGGAGAGACTAAGAACCTCATATCTCCAAAGGAGGTCACTGAGCCAAATTCAAGGATGTTTCCCGCCCAACAGTAGTCTATAACGCCTCTGATAGATGGGGGAAGCATTATAGATACCGCCAAGCCAGTAGAGGCCGAACTCGCTGGCTCGGTCGGGACTAATGGTACGCACCAATATCGGTAGGGTATAGAGACTGGTAGAATATCATAGAGGGAAGCACAATGGACCAATACTGGTCTAAGTGCATGGGGAAACCCACCCTCTCCAATAACTAACTAATTTATGGAAGTGATGGCCACTAGTGGCCGAAACATGTAGCAGAACTATATCTGGGCATTGTCCTTGAAGTTCTTTTATTGTTGTGTTGTGACGGTCAAAAAAATAAGTTGTATATATTGTAACACAGCAGGATGCATGAAATGAAAGTTAGGATAGCGACATGTTATGGAGAAATCCTTAAATATCGAATATGAATAAAATTTATCCAACCGTTCAGGTGTCAACAGAGCTCACGTACATACAAAGGCACATCATTCAAGAAACCACTGTTTCGTACCCGTGAAAGCTGAAAACGTAAATCCGTCGAAATCTTCAGGTAGTTTTTTTTTCACGGTCACAGCACTTTCTTTCATATGCTACTCTTATAGGGAAGTAAAAATGTGGCCTTCCATGTCTGCATAATTATGTAGCGGGTTGGCGTTGCGGTAAGATTCCAGACTCGTATCCAGAAAGTGCTCGGCTTTATCTCGTCCGGGACACCGTCCATTCTGCCTGAGGTTTTTCGTGAGTTCCTCCAACCAGATGTTGGTTAAAGCTGTTTGGGGAAATAATTATTATTCGTTCTAAGAATCGTACGAAACACATAAAATGAAGTTGTTTCTAATGCTAAAGCAGGTGGTACTGCTGTCATTCCCCCCCCCCCTTGGCATTACACCCCCAGTGGGCCTAGGCCTACCTCCATGAACTTCTCCGTTCATTTCGGGTTTTCTAGATCTTACACATTCGGTAGGACTCNTAGGACTCCTTGGGCGGGTGATCAGCTCGTCGCAAGGCCTCTACCTGTACACAAACACAGAAAAACGCACACACACACAAACTAAACTTCCATGCCTGAATGGGATTCGAACCCACGATCCCGGTTTCCAAGCGAACAAAGACAGTACATGCCTTAGACGGCTCGGCTACCGTGACCGGCCACTACTGTCATTGTAAAAGGTTAAATTTTGTCTCGAGGGACAACGCAGTCGGTATAGCGACCGGCTACGGGCTGGACGGTCAAGGGGCCAGAGTTGAGTCACAGTAGGAGCAAGAAGTTCTTCTCACCGCGTCGTTCAGAGAGGTTCTTGGGGCCCACCCAGCCTCCTATTCAGTGGGCACCGGGTAGGTATATCCCTGGTGATAAAGCGGCCAGGGCGTAGACCACTCACCTCCAACTAGTGGCAAGGTCAAGAATACGGGGATCTATACATCCACTCCCTCATACGTCTTCATTGCTTAGTACTTAATTAATTAATCACAAGGATAACTTTACCTTTTATATTTGTTATCCTTCCGAAAATTAAATATTTCGCTATTATTCTGAAGACTCGTACGGAACAAAATTCTGAGCTTCCTAACTTTAAAGCAGGTGGTAAATATAATAACCATTATGCTTTAAAAGGTTAATATTTCATCCCGAAATTTAAGGCGAGTTTACATGAAAAAAAATTATTTTTTTTAATTAAAATTATCCATCTGAATGTTAAGTATTACTTTTTTTTTAACGTTTACTAAAAACACCGTTCCGTCCTACGCCTCCCTGCCGATCCCCAAATATGGTCATAGCGGCAATGTTTCTGCTCCAGTTACTGCCACCGTCTTCGTCAGAGGATCACTTGCACTAATGACTGCGACACAGAGCGAACGAGCCTCTCAAGTGCTTCCAGTTCAAGTGTGAGCAAGCACGCGACACGCGAGCTGTGAAATAAAGAAAGTTGGCATTCACCTTCAGGTAAGGGAGAGTGGAAAGGCGATTAAATCAAACATAATTGAGGACCTTGTAGCAAGCAGAGAGCGCCTAAGCACCTTCTTAATTCGTAATATGGTGTTAAGAACACGTCCCAATATTTTATGTTTTTAATTTTTAAATTTAATATTTTTTTAAATCTCTATAAACGGTTTATGTAGGAAATATTTTTAATATTGTGACATGACGCCTGAAACTCGGAATAGCGGAGTCAGAATAGACGTTCACTTCTAGGCAACGACTCGGTTAACAGGTTCCCGCTGCAACGAACTCGCAAGAAACAATCGAAGTATTATTGGGCCATAACGATGGAGACGGTGTTTTCTGTTGAATCCGCCCCGAGCCTATATAGACAGGATCCCAGGCCAGCTGAATAATAATTGAGTCTCTTGAGGCGGCAGTTGAATGACTGAGAAGAGATGGCAAGAAAGGAATTGGGCTGTGAAAATAATACTTCGTGTGTGACGCGGTTACAGTGAGACTGTTATAAATCCGTTGCCAGGGTACGACTAGTGAAGACCGAGAAACGTAGTGCGTGTAACGTTGAACTGTAATGTGTGTAAATTAGCGGTAGAGCTGTATCACTTGTAGTTACAAGTTGAATGTATAAGTGCTGTAAATTAAATCATCTAATCCAATCCCCGACCAATAGTCACACCCCTGAAACACGTGACAATATAATCACTATTGTGGCACCCGTAGAGAATTCTACTGGCTGACACATCGGTTATTGTAAATTTTCGTAGCATTAACTTTCCCTGCTTTCTCTCGTATTCGTTTCCATTCCTACATATTATCCAATGATGTGTCGAGGCCGATGTTTAGCGCAGTCTCCCACAAATAACACGCACAAATAGCTAATCGTAAACCGTGTATGTTCAAACATCCAAACCGATTCGTAACGCTACAGAAGATATGAAGAACAATAACAACCGGGATGTGACCTCGTGCAGTCCTGTAGATGTTTATCGACGTTTCGGAGGAACGCATTGAAGAATAAACGAAGGAAGTAACAAGCATCAAGCAGATTGAATATAACTTAACGGAGAATACAAATAATTTCCTTTTGTGGACTGACGTCTGAGTGGAAAGAGCATTCCACCTGTTGCGGGATTTCAGGAGAGGGAACAGAAGAACTGGAGAGGGAGAGAGAGAGAGAGAGAGAGAGATCCCGGAAACTTGCGCACCAGGCGAAGCAAAGACGCGAATATCTGGGTCAGTTAGCCTCACTACTTAGCCTTACTGCACCAGTTGCAGTGGCTGCCGAGACGTAGCAACGGACAGAGGGCGTGTAACGATGCCGTTTCAACTGCAGAGGTTATATAACGGCGATTGTTACGGGATGTTGATTATGAGTGAAGAATAGAGGGGATTTCAATGTATGCGACATAACCCGGATATTTGCCGGAACTGACTGAAAACTGTGAAAATTCTCTTAAGAAAATCGGCTTCTTGTCCGAATTTCAAGCAGAGTACTCGTATTTCCATATTAAAAAAGAGACTCATTACCTTTATATTTGAGAGGAAAAGTGAAGTTTTAAAAGGTTTTGAAAAAAAAAAGTGGTGATCCGATAAAGGAATACATTTTGAAGAATGCTGTCTTCTGAGACCTAACATCCGTGTAGTTGTTTAGAAGTTTACCTGAGTCTTGGGGTGACGTACTGCTTCCATGTGCAGGGAAGAGTAAGCCACATAAGCCACCAACTAGATGTAGTTATCGCTGCTTACGTCCTGCTGGTTATTTGATAGGTTTACACAATATTTCGTACGGCAACCATTTCAGTATCAATGACGGGCGATTTATTTATTTACTTGCAGCTTACTTTTTACGTCGCCAGTTATTCAGATTCTGTAGCAGGGAATGATTGGATGATAATGTAGAATGACTTTTAAAATATGTGGAATAAATCAACAGTGTTCTAACGTTATAATTCCATTTTTACCTGAAGACACTGGGGAAAACAGAGAATAATTTCAGTAAGGATAGTCGCAGTGCCGGCAAAGTTTCGAACCTGGCACCTACAGAATACAAATCTGAAGTGTTATCGCAGGAGATAATTTGTATCGTATTTGCTCGATAAATGTTTATCTTTTTGATGACCTTACATACAGTGACAGATGGGTACCCATTCTTCGGTAATATTCTCCTGAGGAAGGGACACTAAACATTCAGGATATTCTGTGGAAATGCTTCGGTCACGTTAGAAAATTGTTCTTGTATATCCATCCTTTCAAAATGGCACTGCTATGCTCTTAAAAGAGAAACACGAAGAGAGAAATAGTTGACTGCAGCCTCGATAATCCGAAATAATTAAAGCACTGGATTGTCGAAACTTCCGGGTGACTGGATTTCAAATAAAATATTTTAATATATTAGTAACATTATTTATTGGAAAGATTTATACGCACAATTTATATACAGACAACGAGCGGAACCCGCGGACGTTCGACCTCACGCCGGGCTCAGGACAAGCGGTAACCGGGTTACATCTTTTCATCGCCCAAAGAGGCTGGTCCAGTAACACGTAATATCATGTTTCACATGAATTGATTTTTGCTGCAAGGATGTGAAGTAATTAGTTTACGTTTATAATTTTTGTAGGTAACAGTTTTCCTAGGCCGGTCACTGTAGCATGTACTGTCTTTGCTCGCTTGGAAACAGGGACCGTGGGTTCGAATCCCACTCAGGGCATAGATGTTTAGTTTGTGTGCGTGCGTTTTTCTGTGTTTGTGTACAGGTAGAGGCCTTGCGACGAGCTGATCACCCGCCCAGGGAGTCCTACCGAATGTGTAAGATCTAGAAAAACCGAAGTGAACGGAGAAGTTAATGGAAGTAGGCCTAGACTCACCGGGGCTGTAGTGCCAAGGAAAAAAAAAAACAATTTTCCTATTGGTGGTACTGTAAGTCAGTTCGGATTAATGGAATTGAAATTAACGTGGGTTTGATAGCCAGGGTTCAATTCCCGTCAGTGACATTAGATTTTCTTTACTTCCCAAACCCGAGATCGGCTCTGCGTCCCACCCAACCTCCTAGCCAGTGGGTATCAGGAGCTTTTTCCCCGGAGGTAAACGGCCGGGGCGTGAAGCTGACCACTCACCTTCATATAGTGCCGGGGTTAAGATTGGTGGAGCTCTATCTCCATTCCCTCGCACATCTTCATGGTGTAATGCTTAATTAATTAAGCACAAGGACAACTTTACATTCCTTTATATCCTCTCTGTTTTTGGATATAATGGAATGCATTGAAATCCATTCCCCAAACCGACAGGCGTAGACTGAAGAAAAGTAACTCTCTGAAAGCTGAAATTCATCTCCGTAATTTTTAAACATTCGGTTTCTACCACACAAGAAACGCACTGCATCTGAGTTATAAAGACGGATTGGTGAATGCTGTTTGGAGAAATAATCACTTTGTGATCTGAGAACTGTGAGGAATCCGTAAACGTCCTCTTTGGAAATAATGCAGACTACTGTACTGGCCAAGGCTGTGTGTACATGCGTCAGTCATTGTGCTTTACAGCACCCACTCTCGATTGTTTTGTGTTTGGTACCCCCGGAAACATTTACATAAATATCCGGACTCACGATAAAAGACTGAAAATGCGCAATTTAATATACCTATGCGCTTAAAATATAATTGAACAATTATTGCCTCTCTGTCTTGATATAGGAGCCGGGATAGCTCAGTTGGTATAGCGGCTGACTACGGGCTGGACGACCGAGCGGTCGGAGTTCGAGTCCCGGCTGGGTCAAGAATTTTCACTTCTCCAATTGTTCAGACGGGCTCTGGGGTCCACCCACCCTCCTACATAATGGGTACGGGGGGCTCTTTCCCGGGGGTTAAGCGGCCGGGGCGTGAAACTGACCACTCACCTCCAACTAGTGCCGAGGTCAAGAAAATGCGGATCTATACCTCCACTCCACCATACGTCTTCATAGCGAAGTGCTTAAGTAGTTAAGCAGAGGGACAACTGTACCTTCACCTATGTCTGTGATATGCTTCAGCTTATTCTGAGTCAGCTTAAAATAAAAGTAACATCCATAGCTAAAGGTTTCCAGTGCAATGCTGAGATTGAGTACTTACAGTACCCCTGGCAGAGAGCAGCGGTCAGCTCAGTCCGAATAGCGACGGGATATGGGCTGGACGGCTATCCCTGTGACAGGCTATGGAGGTCCATAGAGTTGTGAGATGTCGAGGCTTCCACATTTTCTAGACAATCGGTTCACAGATGGCGTTGAGGTCGGCTTTACTTGACGGCAGCCCTTTACCACCCGGAAGATTCCTGGTATTAATTTCTGTTAGAGGCTCAGTAGACCCCAGGACCACATTGTGGCTGGAAGGATTAGTTCAATTGAAAAATCCAATGATCTCATTGGGAATCGAACCCGCGACCTTCCGGCTCGTAGCATACTGCCTCAGTCAACTACGATACCGCATGCCGTGCACAGGGACAACTTTACCTTTTACTTTGCAGTAACTTGCTAATCTGCTCTGGTATCTTCTGTTATTTACTTCGTTATTTAATGTAATTAATGTTATTTAATGAATGTCCTGTTCCGGCTTCAAATATCTTCTCTGTTTCACCTTGTTGAAAAACTTGTTCTGGGATTTGTGTATTTTTCATAAAGTTGTTGTGTGTAAACGTGTCCGGTTTTCTGAAGAGCCATGCGATGTGTTCAACTGAAGGGGAAAATCTTGTCGGTAGGGCTTGTAGGAGATTTGTTGTGCTCACGGCAGTGGATGCTGAGATCACTGTCTTCTGGGATATGTCCCTTAGATAGGTACCGACGTTGCAGAGGAACCTACTGCCTCTACCTTCAAGGTTGAAGTGACTGACGACGTCACATCCCAGAAGACAGCAGTCAGATGGGCTTGTCGGAATTGATTGTCGCATGTTACAAGGACAACCAGAGCATATCACGCTGTCCTTTCTGCCTAGGAGAATCCCTTAAAATCTCATGTGTTACGCAGAGAATGCAGTTTCATTTTGCTAGAATTTTCATGCAGGATAAATCCCTAAGTGAACAAAGTGAGAACGTATAGAAATTATAAAGAAGATCGAAAGCTTGTTATGTTTCAGCATGTCACGAAGTAGAACTTTCGAAATGTCGATGTTGTCCTTGTGTTTAATAATCACACCATGAAAGTACATTAATGAAATGGAATGCTCTTAATCTGTTCACTCGGGAATTAACTTGTGGGTTTCACACTCCGACCGCTTTGCGCCAACTAAATAATTTCTTGAAGAGTTCTGTCTTCAGGCATATAACACCGTATCGTTCGTTGAAAGCCAGTCAGTGTTTCGAAGGGGCATGTTGTCTTCATCGTCAGTATCGAAGAATAAACAAAGCAAGATACGAGGGTGAAAGCAGGTGGCAAGAAAACAATTGACTTGTTGAAATTTCGAACAGAAATGGTAGACAGGAAGTCATTTCCCGTTGGTTCGTCCCGTAGGACAGAATGAACCGCCAGTGCCCATTGGCTCTCAGACAAAACTGAGCGACCCATTAGGACACAACAACTGGGTAACCAGACGGGCCCTGAAAAAGGCTCTACGTTCCTCTAAGCACCTGGACTTTCTTTTCGAGAGATGCCCTTTCTTCTGTGCTCTTCCCCCTTTTCTCCTTATCGCTTCAATTTCAGCTCTCGTAAATTATTCTCTACATATTCCAGACATTTAACTTTTTTTTGCCCTGACACTACAGCCCTAGTGGGCCTAGACCTACCTCCATGAACTTCTCAGTTCACTTCGGTTTTTCTAGATCTTACACGTTCCGTAGGACTCCTTGAGGGGTGATTAGCACGTCGCAAGGCCTCTACATGTACACAAGCACAAAAAAGCGCACACACACAAACTAAACATTCATGCCCTGGGTGGGATTCGAACCCACGATCCCGGTTTTCAAGCGAGCGATGACAGTACATGCCTTAGACCGCTCGGCTACCGTGACCGGCATGTTTAACTTTAGATCTTCTAATTTTTCTACTACGTACATTTTCATTCTCTTAGACATCCTTGATTGACCCAGCAAATCCATACTTTTCCGTTTAACATCCGAAACCAAAGGAAAGGATTTGTGTCATCTCATCTCTACGTTAGTGGAATTTAATTTATCTTTGTTTATTATAATACATTGTTAATAGTTTGAAATAAATTATAATTAATACAAACGTACTAATGAAATTAAAACCTAACTGAATATAACAGACCATGAGAAGCTGATAGTCGCTCAACTAGTTAAATACCCCTCGTTTTATATAACTCAAAAGTTCTTTACCGTGTTCACAGGAGATCGCAAAAAGACAGGAAAAGTTTTTCTCAAAGAAGTTGATGGTTGGGATACTGAGGTCCGACTTTTGTTTTCGTTACAACAAAAATCTGATACGCGTAAAAGTGGAAAAAAAAAAGAGCAAAGCTATTCCTGTAACAGGCTGTGGAGGCCTATAGGGTTGTGAGATGTCGAGGTTCTCACACTTTCTAGGCAGTCAGATGGAAGTGAGCTTTTCAACCTTACGCGCCGGCTGCCATTTACCCCCCCCCCATGGAAGATTCCTGGTACTCATTTCTCTTTGAAGCTGAGTCGAAGCCGGGGCCATTGTGAGGCTGGAGCCATTGGGTCAATTAAAGATCCAATGACCTCATGGGGAATCGAATCCACGACCTACCGCCTTGTAGCATAGTGCTTCAACCAATTTACTATGCGTAACTGTCGAAAAATTTATATTATTTTTTCCTAACTTTGCGGAAGCGTCCTTTGAGGCATCTCATACTGTCCGAGTATTCTTTGCTGTGTTTATATTGTTCTAGGTCCTGCGATATGCCGATCCCCCGTTCAAGGAGTTCTACTAAATACCTAAAGGATTCGTGTAGATTCATAATATGATTCTGAGTTGAAACCGGGAGGACAACTTAATCTCCAAAAACTGAACAAAGAATGTGGGGAGAAATACAGTGACTTTCCCTATGTCTTAATCAACAAATTTCATAGAAGCGATACCTTCTTGAGAAGTCAGTAGTTGCTCATATACTGAAGAAATTCTCTTAATTTTATGGAACAGAAATATTTCTTTACCTTGTCCACAAGAGCCCGCCACGTACGTCTTAACCCTAGAAGTAAGAGTTTAACGTATCTCATCCTGGGACCAAAAGCCTTACAGTTTCTTGCACCTGCCAGTAACTTTGCTACCACTACTGACTCACTGACGCTGGATTTTCCGCTTGGGTAGAGAAATTGCAAGCGATTCATTCAGTTCCTAGTTGCCAGTTGATTGGAACCTGATGGCTCTTTTTATAGTAAGATTTTGAGGGGCTTAGTTCGACCGAAGGACAGAAAGGAAGGAAAGAGGAATCTGTCTGATCCTATTTTTTCTTTTTTCGGTTTCCCTGATTCCGTAGACATTCCGCACCCTGATTCAAATGATTTCTAGACCATGACATTCGCCATCTTGCAAGTGATGTTGCAGAACCAGGGCGTTAAATATCCGATACTTGATTGTTGTTACTGGCGAATTTGTTGCCAACTTGCACCCTGTTGTGACAAACCTTTACTCTATAGGGGCCCCACCACTGGTTTAATCAAGATTTACAGTTATTATTATTATTATTATTATTTAAGGAGAAACTATATAATGAATGTAACTAGAATGATCAAGTCAAAAATGATGAGGTGGGAAGAGCATGTAGCCCGAATGGGGAGGAGGAATGTATATAGAATATTGGTGGGAAAGCCGGAAGGAAAGAGACCACTGGGAAGACAAAGGCGTAGGTGGGTGGAAAATATTAAAATGGATCTTAGAGAGATAGGATGGGATGGTATGGATTGAATTGAATTGATCTGGCTGAGGACGGGGACCAGTGGAGGACTCTTGTTAATCACGGTAATGAACTTTCGGATTCCATAAAATGCTGGAAAATTCTTGAGTACATGTAGAATTGGCTGCTCCTCAAGAAGGGCTCAGCTCCATAAGTATTATTTTTTTTATTGCTAGTGGAGTGGGACTAAGTCCCTTGTATTGGGCCCACTTCTGGCTTATTGTACCAGTCCCAGATGATAGGTGAGGGTGATTGTGGAGCAATTGGTGGAATAAAGATTGTCAGGGGAAACCGAAGTACTCGGAGAATTCCTGCCCCAGAGCCACTTTGTCCACCACAAATCCCACTTGACCAGACCCAGGATCGAACCCGGGGTGCCGCGGTGGGAGGCCAGCGACTAAACGCTTGAGTTATGGCGCGGCCCAGCTCCATGAGTAAGTAAGTATTATTATTTAAGGAGCCGGAATAGCTCAGTCGGTACAGCTACAGGCTACTGGCCGGACGACCGAGGTGTCGGAGTTCGAGTCCCGGTAGGGTCAAGAAATTTCTTTTCTCCAAGTCGTCCAGACCGGCTCTGGGGCCCATCAAACCTCCTATCCAATGGGTATGGGGGCTCTTTCTCCGGTGGTGAAGTGGCTGGAGAGTGAAGCTGACCACTCACTTCCAACTAATGCCGAGGTCAAGAAAACGTGGATCTATACATACACTTCCCCAAACGCCTTCATGGCGTAATGCTTAAATTTATTTTATATATTTGTTATATTTTAATATATATATATATGTTTTTTTTTTGGAAGTCAGATCTGAGCGCCGCTGCAATCGACGCCTGCCATTGGAACTAAACCTGACCAAGCATTTACTAATTCACATCCTCAGAAGCCATTTATCTACCACCCATTGTTAGCCTGCTTACCATATTTGGAAAAGAAAAAGGTTATGACATCCCCTTATTGTCAGTGTTTCCCCCCACATAACAAGTCGGAATAGTGGAGCCAGAGGAGACGGCAGAGCCTCCATAAGAACGTTCCCGAGGCAACGAGTGCACACTCAGCAAGAGAAGAATCTAGGACAAGGTGGTTTCTATTCGGCTCGTGTTATATCAATGTGTAGTTCTTCCCAGAATTTCCTGTAACATCATCCTTTCGGGATCGAGTAAATAATCCAATTCGAATCACAAATTATATTCTTTAGCATTTTAGATATAAATTGTAAAACTATAAAGGTAAGGTAAAGTTGTCCCTGAGCGTAACTAATCAAGCACTACGCCATGAAGGCGTATGGGGAGTGGATGTATAGATCCACGTTTCCTTGACATCGGAACTAGTTGGAGTAGTCAGCTTCACGCCCCGGCCGCTTTACCCCTAGGGAAGTAACCCTCGGTACCCACTGGATATGAGGCTGGGTGGGCTCCAGAGCCAGCCTTGAAGACATTGAGTAGAGAGAATTCTTTACACTACCGGGACTTGAACTCTGAACCCTTGGTCGTACAGCCCGTAGTCAGTCGGCGATACCAACTGCGCTATCCCGGCTCCTGAACTGTAAAATCGTAGTTTAGATGTTTTGAATCTGTTGAACACACCCGAGGATGTTGAATAGCCGAAACATGTAGTACGAAATCCGTCATTTGTTGATTAAATCTGCGTGTTGTATGTGATATTTTCTTATTGAATTCAGCACCCGAGAGCTTGTTGATGTCCTGCTGGCCAGCGTCACAACATTTCTGTAGTATGAAACAGAAAATTCTAACACCGGCAGATGAGCGTCTAAACTGTTTCTATGGCAGCTGCTTGAAGAAAATATTTCTTGCCGTCTCCTTTTTTTTTCGACTGCTCCTTTCTGTAGTACTTTTCTTTGAAATGCGCGCGAGATCATTTTTCTTGCGTATTTCTTTTTACATAGCTTATTCTCTCTCTCTCGCTCTCTAAAGCTTAAAAATTCTTTTCTTCGCAGCCCCCCCCCCGCTCCAACAGTCCGTTATGCGTTACTTACATTGGCAAGTTTCTTCTTTTGCTTTCTTAAATCTTTTCCTCCCACTTTACCGACTCGTCTTACATGTTCTATATTCTAGGACCTCCTAGACCGTTGCTACGTGTTCTGTCTCCATTGTATGCCGTGTATTCAACTGGGACGTCTTTTGGTCAGGTTCTTCTTCTTCTTAGCGTTGCCCATCGTCATCTACCTTTTCAGTATAATGAGATACCTCCCTCCACCCTGTAAGACTACCTCTGTCTTTCACACACGTATACACACAAAAAATCTTACTCCGCCCACGAAGACCTCGAACCGTATATCCCACATAATTACCTGTATTCAACTGAGACTACCCTGAAACCACTTCCCCCCGAACTCAATTATACAATAAGTATTTGGGGCACACCTCCCTCCAAATCTTGAATTATGACGTCCCCGGATAGTTTTGTTTGCATGACGCCCCAAGACATTGACAGATATAAGTTGCTGTTATCAAATAGATAAGAGACCCAACGATATTACTAAATTATAAGCCCAGAGGACGTGGAAGTATCGGACGATCTGTAGGTAGACGGGAAGTCGCATTGTCCTGAAGTCGGAAACAGGCGAGTGGCCTATATCCTTGCAGCAGCAAAGTTGCCATGTAAAAGATAGCGCTATCCCTGTAACACGCCGTGACGCCCACAGGGCTGTGAGACGTCAAGGTTCCCACATTTTCCAGACATTCGGCTCACAGATAGCGGTGAGGTTGTCAGTCTTATGCACCGGCCGCCCTTTAACCACCCAGGAAGATTCCTGGTACTCATTTCTGTTAGAGGCTTAGTCGACCCCAAGGCCATAGTTCTGCTGGAAGGATTAGGTCAATTGAAAAATCAAATAACCTCATCGGGAATCGAACCCGGGACCTTCCGGATTCTAGCACAGTGCCTTAACCAAGGAAGCTACGACATGTCCCAGAAGTTGCCATATCACTGTGTAGTCTTGCGTTGGACAGGGCATGAAACCACTCAGAGAGCTGACTCAAGCGGTAATGCTTCTCAGTTATACACACTTGAACCTGGATCTAGACGCTGGCTATGCTGCCTGAGGCCTTTTGTGGATTTCCCGAGCCCCTGCAGGCAATTCGGGATAGTATCTGAAATGAGGTTAATAAACGTAGACTTAGCTCCACTCCCCCCACATATTTTCATGCCTTGGTGCTTAATTAAACAGAGGTACAACTTACCTTTCACCTTTACGCAGACAATCATATAGTTGGCATATGACACCGTGTAGTCCGTTGAAAGTCAAAGTCTGTTGAGTTTCAACGAACTACACGGTGTTATATCCCAGAAGATAGTACTCTTCATAACCACTGCTGTGAGAACCTCAAATCCTACAAAAGTCATACAGTTCTTTCCACTCGAAATGGTGAAACGAAGTCTGTTTTTAACTGCACATTTTCCGGGGTTTCTTTACCATTGTGAAGTCATTTTGACTGAGATATTTCATGTCGAAATCCTTGTAACAGACACATGGACCTCTGTGGTCCATGGATTCTGTCTCTGTCTTCAGGTAAACCCTACTCAGTTAGGCCCAATAGACAGAGCTAGTCCCTATCTCCGGACCAGTCTCCGAAACGTTGTGTTTTGAAAAATAAACAGGACGGGTTTTAGATAGAGACAAGACGATGAATAATGTCCAGAAACATAATATTTGTATCAACGTAACATTGTCACATGCTTCTAGATCTTAATCTCCTAACACTTTATGGAACCCAAAGGTTCATTACTGTGTTCACAAGAGCCCGCCACTGGTCCCTATCCTGAGCCAGATGAATCCAGTCCTCACCACCCTATCCTGTTCCTCTAAGATGCATGTTAATTTTATCCTTATCTTACGTCACGGTCTTCCTGCTGGTCCCTATTGTTCTTGCTTTCCCACCAAAACGCTTTATGCATCCATCTTCTCTCCCATTCATGCTGGGTGCTCTGTCCATCTTATCCTCCTTGACTTGATCATTCTAATTGTATTTGACGAAGAGTAAAATTTATGAAGCTCCTCTTTACGCAGTTTCTTACCAATCTCAAATATGCTCCTCAGCACACTGTTCTCTATGTCAGAGACCAAGTTTCACACCTATACAAAACTGCAGTTAAATACTCGATATTACCTCTGTCAGCTTCCACGTCAACACGTACCGGTCTCAGCGGAAACAAATCTCTTCGTCGCGTCTGCAACGAAAATCTGCGGAGATACGTCCATTCGTCTGTCTGTCTAAGAGGTCGAAACCCGCTGGATGGATTTCCATTAAATTTAGTATTGAGGAGCTGTACTGCGTCTACGCATTCCAGTTTGTCTAAAATCTGATAAGGGCGTTTCACATGAAGACTGCGCGCGTTCCTGTGCGTTTATCAAGCGTAGCTCACTTTTATCTCGGCTAGATATTTATCGGAGCGAAAAATGTTTGGAACAAAAGTTTTGTAAAGAGAAATGAAACAGATTTCACGCTCTTTACGGTTTGTTCCGTATTCTTACGGTTTCCGATGTAATTAAATAAAGATGATTTTCATACTGTATCATGTCATAACTCAAGAACCGTTTGACTTTGTCGTCTCTTCCGCCCAGCTTATTTTGCACTTTCCGTAAGACAACATTGAAACTTGGAGGGCAGTAATGGAGTTCACTGGCAACAAATGTTACTTTATATATTTTTTCATATTTTTTTATTTCTAGCATACAAAAACCCTTTACATATTATTTGTAGATGGGAGCCGGGATTGCTCAGTTGGTATAGCGACGGGCTACGGGGTGCTCGGCCGGGTTTTCATTCCCGGTAGTGGAAAGAGATTTTTCTTCACTCCACAACGTCCAGACCGCCTCTAATGCCCTCCAAGCCTCGTATGTAATGTGTAACGTTCTTTTCCTTGGGGGTAAAGCGTTCGGGGCGTGAAGCTGACTACTCACCATCTAGTGCTGAGGTCAAGAATTCTGGAGTATAATTTAAATTCAGGGACAACTTAACCTTACCTTACCTTATTATTTATGTGTATGTTTCTGATTTCTGGGTATATTCATATTTAATTTCATGTACCTAACTTCAACGATTTATTAGGCATCGCTTTTAAAAGGAGACCCAAACTTATATTTTGCGCAGTCTTCAAACTATTACTTAACATTGTGCAAAAAAAAGATGACTTTATTATAAGTCATATTCATTGAAGATCTGTGACCACACAAAATTTCAAAGATTTATATTAATTGAGCCACTTTAGCTTCACCTGAGATGTCCGTTCAATCGCCGTGCTGATAATATCGAAAATATGAAATTTAAATTCGTCGTACAAACTTGGAATCGACCGCAGCGGCATGGTATTCATACTAAATTCGTCAAAACCCATCCATTAACCACAGCGGTATATGGTGAGGGGAGAGACGTGCATAGCCCGAAACACGATAGTACTGTTAGTCCATTTTCCTTATATAACAACCGCTGTAGTTGATTTGAGGTTTTTAAAAATATACAATTTATCCGTCTTTAGAAAATAAAAAAAAATATACTGAAAAGTTTGAAAATCTTAGGGAGTATAGATAAGTATGCGAGTGCATAGACCAGTAGGCCTAACTATTTTTTTTTATTTCGCTTATAGTGTGGTGGAGTCAAATTGGGTGCACTCGGCACGGCGGCCACTGATTGGCCTATTGTAGCCTGTCCCGGGTGATTATGATGATGGAGAATTTGATGGAATGAAGATTGGCAAGGGAAACCGAAGTACTCGGAGAAAACCCGCCCAGCACCACTTTGTCCACCACAAATCCCACTTGACCAGACCCGGGATCGAACCCCGACCGCCGCGTGGGAAGCCAGCGACTAACCGCTTGAGCTATGGCGCGGCCTTAGGCCTAACTAACTATCTAATTAACACAATGGTGCCGAGTCCTTCTTGAGAAGATAATACCTCAGCTGGTCACCAAATTCTGAGGCTTATGCAGCATAATAATCCTTACAGCTTTGACTAGAGCCAGTCACTGGTTACTGTCCTGAGCCAGATGAATCCATTCCACACTGTCTCATTTTAAATCATTCCTCGCCAGATTTCAAAGTTCGTCAAATAAAATCGTAGCTACGCATAACAGCTGAATTAAATTAAAAACACGGAAGAATGTCAAGTCTCTATAGTTTTATAATTTTATTTAACAAAATCTCTAATCTCTTTCTGTAGCTCTTAATTTCGTTGTTCTGTTATTTAGAAAGCTTAAAAAAAGTTCTTGCGCAGGAAAATATTAGTTCCAGAAAGTACCAGGAAAGTTCTAATGCCAGAAAGAGGCTTATCGTTTGACATGTCGAAGACTGGTTCGTGGCTTCCAATCAACGTGACGATGGTGGAGCTTTCTAAATCCGATAAAAAAATGTAATCACGTATTATTTTCTTACTTTTAGCTCAGTTTAATTAGGACAATGCCTTAAGTAAAAACCCTTTCGCTATTTAACCGTACAAGTAATTATATTTCCGGCGTCTTCCCGGTGGTGCTCTGTGCTGTAGCCCACGACGCCTCGTATAATACATTATGCAACTTGGGTGCAGCGCTGAGATGCATAGTGTCATTGAATTAAAACATTTGTGGCCTGTTGAGAGATCTCGTAAGTAATAAATTATCTGATATTCCGGGATATAACTCCGTGTAGTCAGTTGAAAGTCGATCGACGTTTCAGAAGAACATGTCGCCTCCAGCTACAAGCAAGAAACGAACACAAGGAAGGCAGGAAGCAAAGCAAAATGGAGGTTAAGATTTTCCTTTCGAAACGTCGCTTGATTTTCAACGAAATGCACGGCATTATATCCCAAAGGATAGAGCTCATCAAAACCATTGGGAAAGGAACCTCAAACCCTATATAGAATCTTCTGTTCATATTTTGGAATCAGTGTCATCATTGTATGACCGCTTCTTGGTCTAGTGGCCAGAGTTCCTCGCTATAGATCCAGCGCTGAGAATTAGTGGGTCTGGAACGGGGTTCCTCAGTCTCGTGAGGATAATTGAGGAACTATTTGAAGGAAATACCGGCTCCGGTCTAGAAATCTGAAATTAACAGCTGTGGGGATTCGTTGCGCTGACCACGCGGCGGTCGCTCGATCGGTATAGTTCACTTGCGGACTAAAACCACGGAATTTGTTTTGTTTTTGTCATCGTATTCTACCCCTTAAATTAGAATACATTTGAGGTTTGGTTTCTCACAGTAGTGATGGTGCATACTGTGGTCTTCTGAGCTATAATACCGTATA
Source organism: Cryptotermes secundus (assembly GCF_002891405.2). Taxonomy (NCBI): domain Eukaryota; kingdom Metazoa; phylum Arthropoda; class Insecta; order Blattodea; family Kalotermitidae; genus Cryptotermes; species Cryptotermes secundus. The sequence continues at coordinate 867,593 of NW_019745080.1, forward strand.
GTCTGACTGGTGCTTTTTCGCAGGATGGTGTAAAAAATACATAAACAGGAATTTAATAATTTGTACTCTTTGCCAGACATTAGGTTGATCAAGTCAGGAAGAATCTTATTGACAGGGCATGTATCATATATGAGGGACAACAGAAGTTATCACAAAGTTTTGGTAAGAAATGCCTGACGGAATGAGACCACTAAGCAAGGAAGTTATATTAAAATGGATCTCAAATAAATGAATGTGGACTAAATTTATCTGGCTCAGGATATGAACCAGCGATGGGTTACGCTATAAATCCGAGTAGCTGACCAACTATTAGCTCCTCAAGAAGGATTCAGCTTCATAGAGTTGGTTGGATAGGGTGGGGTAAAGAAATTAGTCCCTTGGTACTTACGATGTAAATGACCCATTTACAACAACCCAGGATGATAGACGAATAAAATGGAACGGTTGGTGAAATGATAAATGGCAGGGGTAACCAAATTACATGAAGAATATACCTCAGCGCCACTTTGTCCAAAATCTCACATGAACTGATCTTGCATTGAACCCGGGTCGCTGCGATAAGGAGCCGTGAACTAACCACCTGAGATATGAACACGACCCCGCAGGTGGTTAACAACGTGTCAGATAAATCTTTTCCTCCATTTTCAAGGTACAGATAGAGAAAAATTTGTCTGAAATGTTCATTGTCTTATCCACAAAATAAACTACATAATGGATGTTTTGTAAAAGTCCACAGAATGAATCAGTAGAAAAAGCTGTTGGATGAAATAACACCAATATAAAGTCAAGAGGCAAATGCAAATACAAATAAATCCAACAGTATTTCAGTTAATCATGAAGTTAAAATATAATTTACTTTGCATACAGTTAGTAATAACGGGACACGCGGTAGCGTAGTTGTTTGGGACACTATGCTAGAAGCCGTAAGGTCGCAGGTTCCATTCCCGATGAGGTAATTGAATTTTTCAATTGACCTAATTCTTGCAGCAGCACTATGGCCCTGAGGTCGACTCAACCTCTAACAGAAATGAGTACCAGGAATCTTCCTGGGGTTAAAGGGCTGCCGGTTCGTAAGGCTGACAGTCTCACCGCTATCTGTGAGCCGATTTACAGTTAGCAATAACTGAGCCACTAAGGCCTGAAGACATTTCTCTCACAATGTCAGATCTGTCGTTATCGCGTCGGTGAATATCAAGATTACTAGTAGTTACTATAGGATTCTGACGATGGTGTATAACACACTGATATATTGGGTTTTTGGACTTTATCCAATCACTGGACCCAGTGATTGAGGCTAGCTCTTTCTAACGGACCCAACAGAATAGGTGTTTTTCCTTCACCTGAGGACGGAAACAGATCCAGTTTCCGAAACGTCGTGTTTTTATTAGTTATCTTAAAAACCAGGACGATAGATAAAGTCCAAAAACCCAATATATCAATCAAGATTACTCTCTTGGTGAATACACATAATAGGTTCCTTGGAAACGCACCTGTATACAAAACGATGCGGCTTTACGATATGGAAAAGTGAAGAAGCTATATTAATTTGTGACATTTATGTAGTCCTAGATTACATGTTGATAGTACAGCGGAAACCTACTCAATTTCGTAATATACTTTATTTCAAGTCATTATGAATTCGCCATTCCCGTGTGGAGCCTGGTTAGAATACCTCCACCGAATCCCTGCGAGTCATAGTAGACTACTAAAAGGGAACCCGGTGCCTGAGGCTATAACTGGGCCACCCTGTCACTGGGGGACATAAATACAGAGACCTGGCCCTCCTGTTTAGGGGTTGGACGCAAGGCTGACGACCTTGCTCCTCAAAAAAGATTGTTGCGAAATCCAAGGAAGTGAAAACCGGGTGATCTACAAATCAGGCAGGATCTTTTAGGAAGGCTACGGCTAATAAGTGAGCCGGTATAACGACTAGCTGGACGACCGAGGGGTCGGAGTTCGATTCTCAGTTGGGTCAAGAATTTTCACTTCTCCATGTCGCACAGACTGGCTCCGGGGTTCATGCAACCTCCTATCCAGTGGGTACCAAGGGCTCTTTCCCCGGGCTAAAGCGGCCAGGACATGAAGCTGACCACTCACAAACTAGTGCCGAGGTCAAGAAAACGTGGGTGTGTACATCCACCCCCCTTATACACCTTTATGGCGTAGTGCTTATTTAGTTAAATACTGGGACAAATTTACCTTTATGGCTAAAAAATGGCTTTTGCCAGTGTTGATGATAAATTCGTCAAGTTTAACAGTTCTGCATTATAGAGCCAAGAGAATTCTTGACAGTGACTTTGGAACCTATACCTTGTTTCATGGTGGATTTATATCGTGCCGTGAAATAAGATATGTCACGAAATTTAAGTATGTTTCTGCTGTCTTAAAATGTCCACAAGTTTTTGCAGTATACACCGTCTCACAACCCTATGGGCCTTCATGGCCTGTTACAGGGATAGCTTTACTTTACTTTTACACGACTTGATTGAACTCTTCGATGCGTTGTGCTCGCAAGTTAACCCAATCCACAGAGTAATGACGTCATTGGGTTTATTCCTGTTATTCTCTTTTGACATGTAGAATGATAATCAGGATTATTGACTTTACGTATTTTACTCTGTCAGCTCGCTATCATGAAGGATGGGTGGCCGTCATACAGTGTAATTTCGTCTTATCGAGAATGTCTTTAAGATTTTGCTCATTAATCAAATAGGCTTATAAGAGTCGTGAAAGAAACGTAGCATAACTGACTACACGGAACAGAGGTCTTCTTCAGAAACCACCGGTCGTTAACTTGTCAACAAATTCTCCGCCTTTCTTAGAACCCAAAGTTTCCTTGTCATGTTCACACGAAATAGTGGATACCAGTTCTTCTTCATATTCCAGATATGCCATGTTCAAATCCCGGCCTGGTGAACCTGTTAACATTTTCACCGTTTTCTTCAGTCCCTTCAGGTAATATTCCATTAATCTGCGACCACTGTCATCCTCATTCTTTTAAATTAATTATTTATTAATAATTTTACAGTCCGACGCTGTCATCGGAGCTACTGCCAGCGTCGCTACATGAACCGTGAAATAAAATAAAATTACTAAAATTCATATCCTGAGCCGAATGAGTTGAGTCCACATCCTCCAGTCCTATTTTTAATATCCTTTTTAATATTATTATCATCCCACCTACTCCTTTGTCTTCATATCCTTTAGGATATCCTACCAAACTCTTAATTATTTCTCTTCTCTCCCACTCTCTGCCCTTCTCGTCCTCAGTTGTTACGAAAGGTAGAAATGGTAAAGGTATCCCTGTAACAGGCCGTGGATGCTCATAGGGTTGTCAGACGTCGAGACTCCTACATGTTCTAGACCAGGCATGTCAAACTCAACTTGTGCAGAGGGTCACCTCAGCCCTATAAATAATAGTCCAGGGCCGCACTTCAAAATAAAAATATGCATTACATTTTGATACAAGGAAATTTAATTCTATTTATTATTTAGGAATAATTTCAATATAATTACCTAAAGTCACATATCTTACAGTTTTAAAAAGCAAGAGAATGCCATTTTTGACAAGTATCAAACAGCTTTTCAATATGTAAAAAGAGAGATTACACAAGAAATTATGTTAGAAACAGCATAACATTGAATTTCCTGCAGCCTGCTAATTTAGTATGTCTGCGTGAGAATTCTTGTCTTCTGGTCTGTTGGAAAATTGTCTTTACAAAAAATATTTCTACTAAAATTTTAATATTGATTTTAATATCAATTAGCTCTAACAGTTGAGGGGCCGCACTCTGTGGCTATGGGGGCCGCATGTTTGACACGGCTGTTCTAGACTATCGGCTTGCAGATGTCTGTGAGGTTGTCAGCCTTAACAGGCCACCGGCCGACCGCCCTTTACCCCCAAGAAGATTCCTGATACTCATTTCAGTTAGAGGCTGAGTCGACCTCAGGGCCATATTGCGGCTGGAAGGATTAGATTATTTGAAAAATCAAATAACCTCATCGGGAATAGAACTCGCGACTGTCCGGCTTGTAGCATAGTGCCTCAATCAACTGCGCTTAAATAAACCATAAATAAATAGAAATAAATTAAAGCTTTCCAACGCAGGTATCTTTAACTAGCGCCTGCGCACAAACCGAGCAGTGCCTCCTGCACAGCATCATGCTCGCATACTGGTTCATGACAGCATTATGTAAGGTTAGAAGTTGCAGTATCTAAGCAACACATTTCAGTTACGAAATACGCGGAAGCAGGGCCCCGTGTTGCTCGGTCAGTAAAATTATTGCGTGCACACTGGAAAACGCTCTTCAGTTCTCGACAGGGGTAAGAAATTTTCTCTTCGACACCACGCTCAGGCTTAGGAGTCGGTATAGCGACGAGCTACGGGCTGGACGGCCGGGGTTCGATTCCCGACAGGGGCAACTCTTTTTTTTCTACAGCTTCCAGCTCGGCTCAGGGACCCACTCAGCCTCCTAGACAAGGGATACCCGGGTATTATCCTCCGACGATAAAGACGCCGGGGCGTGAAGCTGAACACTCATCTCCATCTAGTGCCCGAGGTCAGGAATGGTGGAGCTATACCCCCGACTTCTCCATACGCGTTCATGTGGTGGTGCTAAATTAATTAAGAACAGGAACAATCGCCTTTTACAAATCTCAGGCCGGCTGTGGCCTCACCCTGCGTTCTGACCGTTTAGTACCGGGATTTGCCTTTCCAACGTTAAAGCTGCTGGAGCTTGAAGCTGACCATTTGTGTTGGACTTGAGAATCAGACATCGGTGGCTATGAAGGGTAGTGTCTGCTGGGTTGTAACGTTGTACGGTTCAGTAGAAGCCCACCGACGTTTCGGAGGAACGTACTGCTCTCCTGTACTTTGCCACCTTCTTACTGCTGGTCTCTCGCTTAAGTTACTCTTTCACCCTAAAAATGGAGGCTGTATGTTTCCCAGAAATGATGCTAGATTTCTACAGAACTACACGGCGTTACAACCCAGAAGATCATGATAATTTATCTGCTTTCAAGGTTAAGAATACATGGAACTTTACTTCCACTCCCCCTGCATGTTCATGGTATGATGCACTGGCAGAGGGACATCTTTACATTCAGTACACAAATGTAGATGTATTCTTCTAGGATTTGAATCTCGCATGGCAGGGAATTCTAGACAGGAAGTCGCGGTTATGTTTTTGTTCATTTCTTATCTCGTTAATTACAGTGGGCGCCGCCTATGTTTCGTCACGTTAAATATTTACCATATTAAAATATTTTACAAATAAAATTTAAAGCCGGTGTATCTTAGTCGTTATAGGGACTGGCTGCTGACTGAACACCCGAGGAATCGGAGTTCGGTACCCGGCAGGGGAAACGGATCCTGTTCGCCTAAACGTCTGTAAGAGCCCTGGGAGGTCACCCAGCCCCCTATCAAACTGGCACCGAGGACCCTTTCTCCGGAGATAAAACGGAGTTGTCACTCCACTCCTCAATACGCTTTCGTGTCTCGGCGTTTAATATTTTTATATCTCACTTTTTTCAAATTCGCGTAATTCAAACGTTCACGTCCTGGCAACGGGTGTTTCTAATGAAGCGACGACCGGAAATGGTTAATGGAGTCTCAACTTATGCGCAAAGTTTGAAATATTGCGAACCTCCCCCCCCCCCAAAATCGGCATGAATCACGTATGGGTTCAAAAACTTGTCTAGAATTATGCAAGGTCTTCGGGAACGCATTCTCGCATAAAATGCGACTGCACCGTACTGACTTTGCAAATGCTTAACCTTGACTTCACGTTAGTCATTGTATGCCTCTACAGTTATCAGCGAGAATTAATGTTATCAGTGAAGTTGCACATACAGAATATTCTAGTCAGTACCTGACACATTGCCTTATGTAACGCCGAAGTGTTATTTTTTAATGTAATTGATAGGCTTATATTGGCTAGATAAAGCGAATCCCTTCCCCGGCGTGGATTTGTTTCTAACACTCGAAAGAACAATGATTGCGCATGCTTGTTTAATTATCATGAGATAAACCCACGCTGTGAATTGCCTTTTGACCTTAAAAGAACAGGATAGTGAATGTATCTATTTCCTTTTTTGCATAATCTAATCAATATTAGCGGTTCTTAGCACGTGGTACCTGTATCTCCGATAAGAATTTCGCTTTCATCAGGCAAATCGCCATTGCATATTTCTGTCATATTTGGAAAGCAGTTTCTGTGTCCGTGTAACATGTAATAACCTTATGCCGTGACATTGCTCAGGCAGTTGGTCACCGGGTTCAATCCTTGGACGACTCATGTGGGATTTGTGGTGAACAAAGTGACACTGGGGCAGAATTTTCTTCCGAGTATTTGAGCAAGTAGTCAGTCTCACCCCACAACAATAACAAGACGTTCTGGGAAGAACTAATTTCCTACTTTCCTTTCATATGACACAGACCGCATAGAAAGCGACGCGTCCAAAATTTATTTTATTGTTACGTGTGTATTCGTTGCCGCGGTAGCGATTTTACCGAGCCGTTGCCTAACAACGGTACGGAGATACACATACAGACACACAGAGACTGATGAGATTTATGAAGTACGCAGTTGAGGTGGGCTTAAGTGCCGTGATATACATACGAAGTTTCATAAAGAATTGTTCAGGCATTCAAAGATTGATAAGGGATATACAGACACACAGACAGCTAGATGATCTCATAAGCCTACTTTTATTTTCTTCAAAATAAGGAAAGTAGGCTATTATTATCATCTCTTGTCACAGGTTTATTTCCTGGTTTTCCTTTTCTTGAACCAGTGATGCACCTCACCACTCAGGCTTCAAGCTTCGCACTGTAGCACTTTCCGTAGTATGTGTGATGCTCCCAGGATAGCTGTTTTTCGCAGTGAATCTATGGAGTGCTTACCAGGAATTAGTTCCAAATATTTTCTCAACCCTCTTGTGACTGTACCCGTGGCTCCAATAATTACTGGTATCATATTTCACTTTCATGGACACTCTTTCATGCAACCGTCTGCGGTCACTTAATTTTCCTGTTCCGTATTGGAAAGTCCGTATTCGAATCTCAGTCCGGGCACCTGTTATCCTTAGGTTTCTTACGGTTTTCCTTGATTCTTGCAAGCACTGTACCCTACCTTAAAATGTTCCTCAACCGCCTTCGACTACGCAAGGAATTTTGAATATTTTGATTTCTCATATGTAGTATGAGAATGTTCTGTGGCCGTCAAAGTCTCCAGCATCCCAGAAGCGAAATGTTGTTTCTGGATTGCCGTCTGTCTGTATGAATGTACCCCTCGCTAGAGCCTGAACAGTTGAAAGGATTTTGTTCGTATTCAGTATTTAAGAGTATATCAATTATAGGTCGGTGTCCGTTGAGTATGGACGTTCTAGCTCCAAAAATAGGGGTCCTTTATGGTAGCCCTCCCCCAAAGAAAATTGCATTTTTTTAATAACGGCTGTAACGATTTCGATTAAATTTCAGTAATTTATCGACATTATCGTTCTGAATAGAATTGCATGGGTGGCATCCAGAGACAAATGACGGTATCCAGTCTAGGACAGCAGAACAGTGTGATCCGCCTAGTGGATATGCAAAATTATGTACAATATCTCGTTTTATTAACCATGAAATTAAGGTATAAAGGTAAAGCTATATCTGTAACATGCCTTGAAGGCCCATAGGGTTGTGAGACGTCGAGGCTCCAACATGTTCTATACACTCGGCCCACAGATGTCGGTAGGTTGTCAGCCTTACTCGTCGGCCGCCCTTTACCGCCGCCCCCCCCAAGGAAGATTCCTGGAATTCATTTCTGTTAGAGCCTTAGTCGACCCCAGGGCCATAGTGCGGCTGCAAGGATTAGGTAAATTGAAAGAATCCACCTCATCGGGGCTCGAACCCACGACCTTCCGGCTTGTAGCATAGTGCTTCAACCAACGATCATCTCTTCCGAAATCGGCGATCTTCTGGCAGCTATTTCTGTGTTAAATTATAAGCCTATCATAAAAGCATTAATTGCTGACTCATTTGTGTCCTGTACGTTTGGGCGGGGAACAAAATAGAGAACATTTAAAATATTTACGTAACTAGTCTAACATAGACAAAAACACATGGCGAAGTCGGTGTAGCGACGGGCTGCACGGACCAGGTTCTATTCCCGGCAGGAGCACCGAGTCTAGTGCACACCAAACCTCCTATCCATTGTGTACCAAAAACTCTTTACTCGGGGGTAAAGCGACCGGGGCGTGAATCTGACCACTCACCTCCACCTCGTGCTCTTCATATGTCTTGATGACATAGTGCTCAACTAAACGCAGAGACAAGCGGCCTCCGTAGTCTAGAGGTAACGTTCCCACCTCATGACTCGTGGTACGCGGGTTCAAACCCGGCGGAGGTCGTGAAATTTTTAAGGGCGGAAAAATTCAGAGAACAAGTCCTCCGGGAGAGACTTTAAGCCGTGGGTCCCGTGTCGTAGCTTTACGGCACGTAAAAGAACCTCATATCTCCAAAGGAGGTCACTGAGCTAAATTCAAGGACATTTCCCGCCAAACAGTAGTCTCTAACGCCTCTGATAGATGGGGGAAGCATTATAGATACCGCCAAGCCAGTAGAGGCCGAACTCGCTGGCTCGGTCGGGACTGATGGTACTTACCAATATCGGTAGGGTATAGAGACTGGTAGAATATCATAGAGGGAAGCACAATGGACCAATACTGGTCTCGGTGCATGGGGAAACCCACCCTCTCCAATAACTAACTAAACGTAGAGACAAATTTGCCTATTACTTTTACCAACTGACAGCTCACTCTCGCAACCCATAAATTGTCTATTTTACATGCAACTTGCTGTACACAGTTGCTACTCTTTGTCGCAGTTAAATAATTTTTTAAACTCGCTAGTGGGGGGGGTGGAGTCCTACTGGGTCCTCTCGGCAGTTTGGCCACTGATTGGCCTGTTGTAGCCTGCCCCGGGTGATTATGATGTTAGAGAATTTGGTGGAATGAAGATTGGCAGGGGAAACAGAAGTACTCGGAGAAAACCCGCCCCAGCACCACTTTGTCCACCACAAATCCCACTTGACCCGACCCAGGATCGTACCCGGACCGTCGCGGTGGGAAGCCAGCGACTAACCGCTTGAGCCACGGTGCGGCCCCCGCAGTTAAATATGTGTCATGAAGAGCCGAGATAGCTTAGTCGATATTGCAACAGGCTACGGGCTGGATGTCCAAGGAATCGGTGCTCGATTCCTGACAGGTGCAAGAGATAACTGTCTTATCCACAGTTTCTAGAGCGGCTCTGGGAGGGGGGCGATTCAGCCTCCTATACAGTGGGTATCGGGCGTACTTTCCCTGGGGTAAAGTTGCCGGGGCGTGAAACTTACCACTCACCTCTGTCTAAGGCCGAGGTCAAGAATGATGGAGCCATACCGTTAGTCTCCCATATGTTTTCATGGCGTGGTGCTTAATTAATGAAGATCTTTACTTATAACCGTTATTAAGTAATGAAGAATGAATTTTACGAAATTTTCTATAACCATTGCCTTGACAGTTTCTATTATCATTCATTTTATTATATCGGAGACAAAAGAAATAGGGCTCTGCCTGAAGTTCCGGGTTCAAATAAAGGACCATTCATGTCTTGTCATTTGACTACTATACACCTCTATGCCGATCACGCTGGCCGCGCTGTCTAAGGCATGAAATGTCATCGCCCGCTCAAACGCTGGGATCGTGAGTTCGAATCCCACTCGAGACATGGATGTCTAATTTATTCTGTGTTTGTGTTAGGTAGCGGCCTTGCGACGGGCTCATCCCCCGTCCAAGGAGTCCTACCGACTGCGTATAGATTAAAAAACTAAAAAATAAAGCTGCCAAGATCCACAAGGACTCTAGAGCCATAGATAGGTAGACAGATAGACCACTGTACTTTGGTAATATTGTCAAAAACATAATTTTTTGGTTGGTTTTTCTTAGTAATCACTAACGTGAAAGGATTTCATAGTGTTTCATGCAAAAAGAAATCTCTCCCACCTGTCCTGATTGCCTTAAGTGGAGATGTATGGTGTATAGCTTCTTACGATGGGATAGAATAATAGATGAATGTGAAATGTTTGACTAGGAAGCAGTCGTGATCTATTTCAAGGTACTATTCCGGCTTTCACATGTATGTGTGGATAATAATAATAAAAAAGTCTCAAGGTGGATAGTGTTCTAGCCGAGATTCGAACCTGGCGCCCTCTGAATATAGGCGTTGGTTTCATTCTGTATACGGACTCAATGTGAAGACTGGGTATCTGTTTTAGTTTCATGTAAGCGTTAGAAAGTTTGCGTATCTGACGTCTTGTGTCGTGAAGATAACCGTGCATATAAATAATTCATTTAATTTTCCTCTAAGGTTACCAAAGTACATTTAAGGTGAGGGATCACAGTGGATGCCGCCGTTCTGTATCTGATTTCGTTACAAGAGGACTGATAGGTTCTGAATTACCTTGAATTGTATTGTGCAGATCAGCGTTGTCCAGTTTCAAACTACAGAGAGACGGCATTTTAGTTCAGGTGCCTCCCTGCGGGCCACATTATAGAAGCAAAAGTAAGGTAAAGTTCTTGCTGTACTTAATCAACTAAGCATCACGTAACGAATACGTACGGGAAGTGGCGGTATAGCTGCACCATTCTTGACCTCGATATTAGATGGAGGTTAGTAGTCAGCTTCACGTTCCAGCTGCTTTTCTCCCAAGGAAAGAGCCGCCGGTATCGTTTGAATGAGGCTGGGCGGACCCCAGAGGCAGTCCTAACTTTGTGAAGGAATATCTCTTCCCTCTGCCGGGAGTCGAATCCTGGCCGTCCGGCCCTTCACTATACACCGCTACCCAATATTCCGATGCAAATATATGGTCTCCAGTAAACAGGTTTGTAAAGTACATAAACAGACTCCGTAGCTTGAGTCCGCAGGCGAACTATATCGACCGAGCGACCGCCGCTTGTCAGCGAAGTTAGTGCCAACTTTAGCGAATAGAGAGTGTCACGTGGTCAGCGCAACGAATCCCCACGGCCGTTAATTTCGGGTTTCTAGACCGGAGCCGCTGTTTCCTTGAAAGAGCTGGTCAATTATCCTCACAAGGCTGAGTGGACCGCGTTCCAGACCCACTGCTTCTCAGAAAATCTGGTAGCGCCGAGATTCGAACATAGATTATAGTGGAGCTATACCTCCACTCCACCATATATCTTCAGGGATAGCTTTAATTATATTTACCTTTGCGTATATTGTAATGTTACATACCAAAATGATAAAAAATTAACGAATTTGCTTATGACAAAACAGAGAAAAACTCCATCCTGAATTGTGAATACTGTGGACAGACATTCCCCTTTATACGAGTAGATGAATCTACTTTCATCTATTTGTTTTTTTTTTATTGCTAGTGGGGTGGGACTAAGTCCCTGGTACTGCGGCCACTTCTGGCCTATTGTACCAGCCCCAGATGATAGGTGAGGGTGATTGTGGAGCAATTGGTGGAATGAAGATTGACAGGGGAAGCCGAAGTACTTGGAGAAAACCTGCCCCAGCGCCACTTTGTCCACCACAAATCCCACTTGACCAGACCCGGGATCGAACCCGGGCCGGCGCGGTGGGAAGCCAGCAACTAACCGCTTGAGCTATGGCGCGGCCTGCTTTCATCTAAGTACTGCGTACGATCATTCAGTCATACCAGGTTCTTACTAAGTTATTTGCTACATGTCGTGTCAAGTCAGTTGAAAAATTATGTGAGTATTTATTAAACACTTTTCGTAACTGTTTTCTAAAGAACGGCGGCCTCTTTTCTTTTTAGCGGTAGGAAAGCGTTGTATATTTTGGGGAACAGAGGGATATTGTCGCGGGCTCCACAAATTCGACGGACGGACACGTGCGGCCCGCGTGCAGCGAGTTGCACACCCAGGGTACACCTAACGCGCAGTCAGGTTTCGAGACTGAATGAAGGGATGACCACTTTGATGTCACTGAAGCAAACGGGACAAGCCTCTCTTATGAGATTAAGTCCTGCATATATACACTTCTCGGTCTGATTCTACCGCGTGAGATAGAAAGGTAAAGTTGTCTCTCAACATAATTACACCACACTCGATATACATTCCAGAGGTTCCAACTTAAAAGTTCGGCCCAAAAGTCCAGGCTCTGTCCTGGCATGTTTCATGATTTTACTGAAACCATCCGGTAAAATGCTGGGATATTTCCTTAACTTTGGCCACGACCGATTCTTTCCGCAACCATTTTCTGTTCATCATTCATTAACATCCTGACACTTGACCCCCTGTATATGGCAGTGGTCTTAAATAAACCATAAGCAAATGAGTAAATAATCTCCTACTTCCCTTTGATACGCGTCCAACCTTTCTGTTCCTGCGTGTGTATTTGTTGCCACGGGAAAATGTTTACCGAGCCGTTGCGTAGCAACAGTTGGGGGGGGGAGGTTGGGTACACATACAGACACAGGCAGCAAGGTTTGGGAATATAATAGTTGTTCAGCTATTCAGTTTATAGAACCTGAAGGTTCATTTCTGTGATATAGCGTAACCACAATAAAATTAATACTGACGCTCTTAGTATTTTAATTCTGTCTAGTTTTTTTATTGTTAACAGACTTGTTGTGTAGACGGCCACTATGTGCAGTGTTCACAAGATTCCGCCACTGGTCCTTGTTCTGACCACACCCTCCCATCCTATTAGAAATACATTTTAATATTTCATGTATGCTTAGGTCTTACAAGTGATCTCTTTCCTTCACCTTTTTTTTTATACCAAAACCTTGTATACATTTCTCGTCACTCACTCACTCATGGAGCTGAGCCCTTCTTGAGAAGTCGCCAATTATGCAGCTACTCAAGAACTACCCATCATTTTATGGAACCCGAAGGTTCATTACCGTGTTCACAAGAGCCCTCCATTGGTCCCTCTCATGAGCCATTCTGTCGCTCTAAGACCCATTTTAATCAATAGTAGAGTGAATTTACCGACTACACAACACGTTTTTTATTATCACTACATGTTTCGACCTTAAGAGGTCATCTTCAGGTGTATGAACACGGCTGTATAATTACATGCGGTCACATTCACTTTTCACTCATTCGACTTTGTATCCTTTCCAGAATTACGCTCACTAATATATCGAGTTCTTTCATAAAACACAGGTTAAAATTATTATTATTATTCTAATTTAATTGTTAAAAGTTAAGAGTTCGTGAATTGAAGTTCAATTCATGTCACTTGTTAATGTTATCCAGCCACCTACGTCTTGGCCTTCCTACCGGTCTCTTTTTCCTTCTGGCTTTTCCATCAATATCCTACATGCATTCCTCTTCTCCCTCACTCATGCTACATGCCCTTCCCGTCTCATCCCCTTTGACTTGCTCATCCTAATTATACTTGGAGAAGAGTACAAGTTATGAAGCTTCTCATTATGCAGTTTTCTCCAACTTCCTGTCACTTCATCTCTCTTTGGTCCAAATATTCTCCTCAACACCCTGTTCTCATCACCCTTTTTTTCCCTTGGCACTATAGCCCCAGTGGGCCTAGGCCTACCTCCATGAACTCCGTTCACTTCGGTTTTTCTAGATCTTACACATTCGGTAGGACTCCTTGGGCGAGTGATCAGCTCGTCGCAAGGCCTCTGTCTGTACGCAAACACAGAAAAACGCACACAAACATCCATGCCCTGAGTGGGATTCAAACCCACGATCCCGGTTTCCAAGCGAGCGAAGACAGTGCAAGCCTTAGACCACTCGGCTACCGTGACCGGCTTCTCATCACCCATATGGCGTTAAAATTGAGAAGACAACAATTTAAAATAAACAATTTTACTTTTTTAATTTGAATATAAGTAAAATATGTTATTTCAATCAATATTAAAAAAAAACACGAATAAATTGTTGACACTTGTTGGAGTGGGGCATCTGGCCTTTGCGTTGTCGTCAGTGTTGTCCCTAAAGGCGAGTTCTCACACGCTGGGGGAAGAGCAACATGTTACAGGGACTGTGATATGTCGTGCACAGTCTGCGTCTCTGTTGAGGGTCACCCCCCCCTCCTCTTGTCATCTAGCCCCAGGAGAGACCTGTTCCCCTAAGGGTCTGGCTGTGTTTCTGCCCCATTCTTCTTCACCGGCTTGCTTCTTTATGGACTGATGGGAGAGCAAGTGTTGAGTTACGCACATGGCCTCCCCATCCTCCCTACCTCCCACTGCACTCATCATCTCATCATTTTCATTCCCGCTTCTCCGTCACAGATGTCAAACTTTCTCAACATTTTCTTTTTAAGAACTGCATAATTGAGTTTTCTGGAAATCGTATTGTGTTACACACCACACTCGCTGAAGCACAACAACGCTGCAGTTAATGAAGAACTTGATTTCAGTAGTGAACATAGGTTGTCTTTATCAAAGTATCTCATCTTCAGCCATTTTTTTATTATTATTAAAGTATGTGTGTACGACGGGGCACACGGTAGCGTAGTTGGTTGAGGCACTATGCTACAAGCGGCAAGGTCGCGGTTTCGAATCCCGATGAGGTGATTGGCTTTTTCAATTGACCTAATCCTTCCAGCCGCAATATGGTCGCCTCAGCCTCTAACAGAAATGAGTACCAGGAATCTTGCTGGGGGTAAAGGGCTGCTGGCGCGTAAGGCTGACAACCTCGCCGCCATCTGTGAGCCGACTGTCTAAAAAATGTGGGATCCTCTACGTCTCACAACCTTATGAGCCTTCAGAGCCTGTTACAGAGATAGGTTTACCTTTTATGTATGTATGGCTATATATGTATGTATACTCATGTGAGCACACTCACGAACACATGGCTCAGAAAAGTTACACATCTGTAGGCCTGTGAAGAGTGGAAAACTATGGCCCGACAAGTGGAGAGCTCTTTCAATTTGTTAATATTCTCTTGTGATCGTTTAGACATTTCTCCAGAGATAATGAATAGTATATTTGAACAGTAAATTATATCTTGTATACGTATTGTGTGATATAATGGGCAATTTTATATGCGTTGCATGTTATGTGACGGTCACTAGGTTGGAGTAGGACAATTATAGTAGCCCGCGCAGGCGTTGTCTGCGGAGAAAGGTCTGGCCAATTAAGTTCATAGTCTGACTCGCAGTGTGAACTAGCATTTGTTGACACCTGTGTGCTTGTATGTGTATATATATAGGTGGTGACGGGCTGTACGGCTGAGGTTCGATTCCCAGCAAGGACAAGGCTTTTCTCTTCTCCACAGCATCCAGACCGACTCCGGGCCCTGCGTAGCATCCTATGCAATGAACACCGGAGGCT
Source organism: Cryptotermes secundus (assembly GCF_002891405.2). Taxonomy (NCBI): domain Eukaryota; kingdom Metazoa; phylum Arthropoda; class Insecta; order Blattodea; family Kalotermitidae; genus Cryptotermes; species Cryptotermes secundus. The sequence continues at coordinate 882,911 of NW_019745080.1, forward strand.
GTTTCCCCAGGGGTGAAGCGCTCGGGGTGTGAGACTGACCACTAACTCCATTTATTGACAAGGTCAAGAATGGTGGAGCTATACCTTCACTTCCGCATCCGTCTTAATGGCATGGTGCTTAATTATTTAAGCACAAAGACAACTTTACCTTAATGTTTAACAAATGGCCGTCAGTTCGCTTTGCCTTAAATGTCTTTGTTTCGCCCGATTCATTTTACTTTCAAATGATATCTTGCCAACCATGCCCATATAATACTAATATAATAATATTAACAGGTCGTGGTTGTGAGACGTCGAGGGTCCCAAATTTTCTAGACAATCGGCTCACAGATGGCGGTAATGTTGTCAGCCTTATGCGCCGGACGCCCTTTACCCCCAGGAAGATTCCTGATACTGATTTCTGTTAGAGGCTGAGTCGACCCCAGGACTATAGTGCGGTTGAAAGAATTGGATCAATTGAAAAAGCCAATCACCTCATCGGGAATCGAACCAATGACCTTCCGGTCAACCAACTACGCTACCGCGTGCTCCCAATACTAATAAAATATTGTAGGCATATACGTGTACCCATGTGTATATATGTATTTCTGCTAAATGAAAAATGTATTTCTGCACTGGCACAATTTGTGTGCTCCTCTAATCCTATTCACGGCAAATTCCATACCTCAGTTTAAGTAACTGTGACCTCGGGAAGTCAACAAAATATTTTACCCTGCAGACATCTTTGTGGCTTCAGCCCACGCGTTATAAACTGTTTAAAATATGCCTCACTGATTGGTTCAGTCGGTAAAGCTTTTAGCTTTTAGTTGGGAGGAGATAGATTCGAACATCGGCCGAGACACCCGGCTGTCCTGACTGATGGATTCGTGGTTTTCCTCATTCCCTCCAGGATAGTACCTTAAATTAGGCACGAACATTTTGTCACCTACTTTGAGACTGGTTTGTTGCTTGGCTAATTCTTCGACCTGAAGGTGGAGGTATATTTCTCCAAAACGTCGATTGACTTTCAACTGACTACACGGTGTCATGTCCTAGAATGTAGAACCTTTCACAGCCACCGCTGCTAAGAATCTCAAGTTCTACGAATGTATATAATCTGTGCTAGTAATGGCGTCGATAAGGTAAACAATAAACATGGCCAAATAATCGTCATATGTCTCCTACGTTAACGTGTTAAGAACTTCATTCTTTGAAGGATTGAGCCTTGTGGTCGATCTGAATCTGTGATTCTTGGAGACAGCTGGCATCAATTCGGGCGGAAGATCAGCCCGACGCAAGGCCTTTACCTACACAGCACGACACAACTACAGAAATAAACACATATATCCATGCCTTGAGTAGTGTTTGAACCCATGATCCCATTGTTCAAGCAGACGAAGTCATTTAGCACCTTGGACCGTGAGACCACTCTGTTCGGCTGAGGAAAATAAAACTACTATTTGTCACTTCATACGTCATATGAATCCCCTTCATTCGATAAATCGTACAGATGTGAAAGATCGATTTTCATGGCAACGAGATCTCTAATCATTAGAGCTAAGATCGTGATCGTAAATAGTTAGCTCTAGGACTCACCCAGCCTCCTATACAATGCGTATCAGGGGCTGTTTCCCCGGGGTTAAAGCGGAAGGGACTTGAAGCTGACCCCCATTTAATGGCGTGATTAAGAATATTGGAGCTATACCTCCACTCTCTCATACGTCTTCATAACAGAATGCCCAGGGATAATATTACCGTTTACCAGTAAGCGCCAAGTAGTTACAGTGAACAGAAAGAAAGTCACAAATGCCCTTATTGGTAGCAAGGAGTATGTTATGAATGCTGATGTGGCAACCGTGTGTGTTATCCCCCTTATGTGACCCCAAGCGAGGCCAAGGGAGCCGAGAGCAGTCAGCCAGTCTGTTCTGTACCAAACATGCTGAATTGGAAGGGGTGGTTGGAACCTGATTCTTTTCCTTCCACCCCCGGCTTGCTTCGTTGCACCCTTCTCCACTTGCAACCCACATAAAAAATGCGAGGTGTCTTTCCTTTTTTTCCACACGGATTATCTGGGGATAGAAAGGAACTGTGTTGACCTTGTTCGTCTCTTTTGAAATTCTTATTGTGAAGCATTTTCCAACATATTAATTTACGTAGCAGATGTCCTCATGATATCACCATCCCTACAGGATCAGTCTCAATTACGTGTTCCTAAACTATCTTCGTGCACAAAGGGTTAATGGATACCGTCTCAAGAATCAAGAAAGACAAATTACTCTTCTCTCTTGAAGAAGTAGGCAACACATTCCACCGAAACGTTGGTGACTGTCAATGAAATTATACGGTGTCGCGTCCAAGAAGAAATTTACAAAAGGAAAAAACATCTTTCGTGGCCTTTAGTCCGCAAACGAATTATACCGACCGAGCGAACGCCGCTTGTCGGCGAAGTTAATGCAACTTTTGCGAATAGAGGGTGTCACGTGGTCAGCGCAACGGATCCCCATTACCGGTAATCTCGGTTTTCTAGACCGGAGCCGCTATTTCCTTGAAATTGTTCCTGAATTATTCTCACGAGGCTGAGAGGACGCCGTTCCAGACCCACTGCTTCTCAGAAAATCTGGTAACGCCGGGAATCGAACCCTGGACCTCTGGATCTGTAGCCAGGAACTCCGACCACTAGACCACAGAGTACGAAAAAGCACAGTTTAGACGGAATAGATAAATATTAGTTTTCAGCTACCTTTACCCGAGGGCACAAAGGATATAAAAGTAAAACCTTGTCAAACAAACGACTTCTTATTTTCGAAATTCCAGATGTCAGTTCTGTGACTTCACACTGCTCGCGGAAACAGGCCTGTTTACTAACTTCACTTCGTGGAGGACAACCCTTGACAAGCTGTTAGTTGCCCTGTCTTTCATGGAAACCCAGTGCTTCACTTCAATGCTCACAGAAGCCCGTCACTTATCTCATATCGTGAGCCAGTTTAATCCAATATATCCGCTTAAGACTCACTACATTTATAATAATTCACATTCGTTTTCTTTGTTTCAGATTTTATCTGCGCCAGAAAATAGCGAGAATTTTGGTAAGATGAATACATATCATAACATTCATTCTCTTTATTGCATGAGACCAACTGGACCACAGATTTGAATATGTTTTCTTTCGGATTTTTGATATCCGAAGAGGTAGACTTACTTTGGTGCGACATATTTATCCTTCTGCAGGTACAAAAAAGTTTTATAGGCGTGAGCTTTATCGACATAACACGATATCAGATTACCGTAACAACGAATTTTCGAGTGTTAACATGTTACATGGAAAAAATATTCCGTGGCCTGTAGTCCGCAAGCGAGCTATACCGACCGAACGACCGCTGCCTGTCGGCGAAGTTAGTGCCAACTGTTGCGGATAGAGGGTGTCACGTGGTCAGCGCAACGGATCCCTACGGCCGTTAATCTCGGTTTTCTAGACCGGAGCCGCTACTTTTCCATTTAAGTAGCTCCTCAATTATCCTCACGAGGCTGAGTGGACCCCGTTCCAGACCCATTACGTCTCAGAAATCTGGTAGCGCCGAGAATCTAACCCGGGGCCTCTGGATCTGTAGCCAGGAACTCAGACCACTAGACCACAGAGGCGGTCTGGATGTTATGTTGGTATTTATAAATTAATCAATTTCGATCATTTGTATAGATTCAGACGCATTTTGAATTGTTTAAGTACAGTGCTGTTAATTAATCCTTCGAAGCGTATAGTTCATCTAAATAATATTTAAAAATTCAATTACTCTCTCATAGAAAATACAATGTCTCCATTACAAAGACCACCGGGTTAATATTGTACAGGAAATAATTCGCTCTTTCTACTGAGAATGTTACGTAACCAATAAATAAATTCTGTGGGTAAATCGTGGTGTTTTAGTGTGAATTAAGGCCGTAAGTATAAAAACCACTGTTCTTTGAAGGATAAACACATGTTTATACGTAAATATAATTATATAATATAATAATAATATTGGACTTAAATTTGAGAAAGAAACTAGTGAAATGCTACATTTGGAGCATGGCTTTGTATGGGGCTGAAACTTGGACACTTAGGGCAGTAGATCAGAAACATCTGGAAAGTTTCGAAATGTGGTGTTGGAGAAGGATGGAGAAGATCAGTTGGACCGATTATGGGAGAAATGAAGAAGTGTTATTTAGAGTCAGTGAGCAGAGGAATATCCTACACGAAATAAGAAAACGGAAGGTTAATTGGATTGATCATATCTTACGCAGTAACTGCCTTCTAAAAGAAG
>NW_019745080.1:887223-916989 GCF_002891405.2 Cryptotermes secundus
CATTAAGTGGAGGAACTGTTTTGGAAGAGACTGTGGACCTGTCGTCTTGACAGATTACTGATGAATGAATGAATAATAATATAAATATAATATAATTAAAATATTTAGGTCCCGATTTGCTGTTTTCAGGTGACCTATGAACCTTTCCGATGAAACTGTGTATTTCCACTCATCAGATGTGAAATAACGCGGGGAATTATGCGCTGTTAAGGATAGGCACTTTGATGTATGACATTAAATCGGCAATGTAATGCAGAAAACAAGCTTTGATATTCAGTATTTTCAATATTTCCTGACCAGAGTTCAAAAGGACTCAAAACTAATTCCTACAATGAAATTAAGTGATAAAATCACACCATTCTCATGATGAATCATTATTATTTTTGATTGCTAGCTAGCGGAAAGAATCTCGTTGAAATTCAACGCGGAAACATTCTTTTTGTACCTTCAGCCTTCATTCACCTTCTACCTTTCTTTTATCCGTTTGATATCTCTGTTTTGCTGACTCCTTTCTCCGTTAAAACAGCGGATTAACTTACACCTTTATCCTTCAGATGTATCAGTTTCTAGCATAGACCAACCTCTGCTGTAAATACGAGAAAACTGCTATTTCGTGAGAACGACATAACCACATATAGGCAACACACATTCATAGTCGTAAGTCCTCTCCTATGTACTTGTATATGTACGTATTGTGGTATATTTGCAAAGCAAGAACTGTGGAGGCAGAGAAACAGCCGTTGCTAGCGAGCGGCTATGAAACAACATTCGTTTCTAAGCAGTGGCCGCAAAACAAGCAACGGAACAACGTCCGTTGCTAGGCAGAAGATTCTTAATAAGCAAATATACCATAGCCGTTGCTGAGTAACGGTCCTTCAAACAAACATATTCCCATGGAAATAACTGAAGAGCAACAGAGGAACGGTGTTCGACCCGAGATGTTATAACCGAGACACGTTTATAGGTCAGTTCAGTCGGAAGGGAGCCACCATTCAGAGAGGACTTGATCCCAGAAGCAGAGGAATAGCCATTGTTAGAAACCGTTACTAGGCAACTACTAGTGAAGACACTGCAGGTTGAAAAAGACTTGGCGTGTGTTTTGCTGATTTGTAAATTGTGGAGATTAGCTATAGCGCTATAATTAAGTGTAATTACGAGTCGTGTGTTAAGCTATTCTTGTAACAGGCCGTGGATATCAATAGGGTTGTGAGACGTCGAGGGTCCCACATTATCTAGACAGTCGGCTCACAGATGGCGGTAAAGTTGTCAGCCTTATGCGCCGCCGGCCCTTTACACCCCAGGAAGATTCCTGATACTCATTTCTGTTAGAGGCTGAGTCGACCCCAGGGCCATAGTGAGGCTGGAAGGTTTAGGTCAATTGAAAAAACTCCATCTCATCGGTACTCGAACCCGCGAACTTCCGGCTTGTAGCATAGTGCCTCAGCGCTACCTACAAAAGTGAATTAATGTTATCCCCATACTTGATGGACATCTCCATAGGCCCATCACTAGGCCCCGGAAGCAGAGTCCCAGTTCCTTACGGGACAAGAATATTGATATCCAGAGATATTCCTGCCCTTTCTGGGAATCGAACCCCGCGGTTTCGGCCTGTAACCACCCATCAACTGAACCGTCGCGGCTTATCTCGCAGCTCGTCTACGTGTACCGCAGTTGGAAAGCGAACTAACAAAGCTATCTATCAGAGCAATGATAACGTTGCTGTTTGAGTTTACTTCAATTGCGCCTGTAATCATATTAGATGATATGAGACCACCTGAGAGACCTAGGCGTAGATGGGAGATAATATTGTATTTAAGCATCCTGTTGCATTTCTATAACATTCACATAGAATATTTATGTTACAGTTCCGTCAACAATGCAACCACTTTATTCCTTTGAATTTTCACTTCTTACAATATATTTCGGCCCCCAACCGGCCGAATTGTTACCTGTATGACCGATATTCGATGCAGGTAACAGTTTGGCGAATTGAAGTACATGATGATGGCCGGTTGAGGCCGAAACATATTGTAGAAAAAAAGTGAAAATTCTAAGGAATCAAGTGGTTGCATTGTTGACGGAACTGTAATATAAGTATTCTATGTGAATGGGAGATAATATTAAACTGAATCCTAAAGGAAAACTTCTAAAACATCTGAGGATGCTTCATTGTTTGAATGAACAACGTTACTGAAGAAATGTTCTATGGCTTCAGCGAGATTTACGGTATGGTGGTATTTGTTCTCACTAAAATAAAATCTAGTAACGTTTAATGATGACATAAAGTTCTACGTCACTATCTGTTGACGATGCACGATTTTTTTGAAGCAGAGAGAACGTTGATTGGTTTCATCTGGCTCAGGATCGAGATTCGTGGTTAACTCTTTTGATCGTTGTATTGAGTCTTCGAGTTCAGCAGCGCTTTTTACGACAATGGTAACTATATATACCGCTTTATTTAACGTTTGGTAAGGTAAAGTTTGCCCATGTGCTTAATTAATTAAACATTACACAATGAAGGCGTATGGGGAAGTGGATGTATAGATCCACATTTTCTTTGACCTCGGCACTAGCTGGAGGTGAGATGTCTGCTTCACGCCCCTGTCGCTTTACCTCCGGGGAAAGAGCCCCTGATATCCATTGGGCAGGAGGTTGCGTGGATCCCAAAGCCGGTCTGGACGACGTGGAGAAGAGAAAATTCTTGACCCTACCAGGACTCGAACTCCGGCCTCTCGGTCGTCCAGCCCGTAGCCAGTCGCTGTTTCCTCTTTAACGTCTAGTAATACAACATTTCGTCAGTAGAGTTTACGTGTGAAGTTGATTTTGTTGAGAGAATAAACAGAGATTATTTCCTCAAAATTCTCCGATGTTAAGGGATAGACATTGTGTTCCAATATACGAGTAATTCGTGTTGCCTACGGTACCGTATTCAGCAACCGTCTGTTGCTAAATTCTTAGCGTCCGTATTAAACTGAACATGTGACAGTAAAGTGACAAGCGAAATGTTTCAGACCTTGAGAAGGAAAGCAAGCAAATCATCAACATATTCATTACACGACTGCTTATGATTGAAATGTAGGTCTGCGTTTTTTGTCAAATATTTATTTCTCCTAGGTATCCCATGTAGGTCACTAGTGAAGTGACAGCGTTTCGGTCAGACGGCGGGAGTTCGATTCCCGACAGGAGCTTATGGATGTTATATTTATCAAGAAGTCCAGAACGACAGAGAACGACCCAGATTCCAATCCAGTGTACACTGCAGGATCCACTCGGGGTGCCGAAGCGCGAAGCAATATTAAGACAATGTCGGTACGTTTATATAATGATGTTACGGAGATAGGATAGGGTGAAATGCATTTATCTGTCTCAGAGTAGGAACCAGTGGAGGGCTCTTACGAACAATGTAATGAACCTTGGGATTCCATAAAATAATGAGAAATTCTTGAGTAGCTGAGCGACTGGCGGCTCCTCAAGAAGGGTTAAGCTCCATGCAGTTACTATAATGATAACCAATCATTTAAAAGCGAGAGGGGAAACAAGGAACAGTGTCCAATGTAATGAATCGGTCATTATTAAAGTCTTTATTTATTTCCGACTGATCTGTGGTTGTGTTGGCTCTGTTTGCTGGCTGATTCATACTGGTTTCTTTCTTGGTTTATTTTACTGTCCTGAAGATGGAGGCGACATATTCCTCCGAAACTTCGGTTGACTTCCACCTTGAAGATGGGGCATTACTTTACTCCCCAAAGTCGGTTATCTTCTATCGGGCTACACGGCGTCACATCTCAGAAAATAGGGGGTCATAAGTTTGTGGCGATGGTATACGAGTATTAATAGACTTATTGACTTTTTTAACATTATCCATCGTCCTATTCTTTAAAAACGTTTCGGAGAGCGGACTCTTGTCTCCGTTCGGAGACAGGGACTAGCTCTGCTGATTGGGCCCAGCCGAATAGGCTCTCTTACCAGCGGACAGAGACGGAGTCCAGTCTCCGAAACGTTGCCTGTAAATAAACAACAGGGCGACGGATTATATCCAAAAAGTCAGCATTCTTCATTTCCTCTTTTTGGATGATGAGGTCTTATGAGTGCCGCTTCTGCGACGGAGACAGCAAGGTGCAAGCTAAACGGAAAGATGAAGCGGTGTTCCTAGCTGATGGATCACTTTCCTCGTGTGTTGCAAGAGATGGGAGCTGGGGGAGTGAATGCAGATACGGCCTGATTATTGCTGATTTTATGGACTTCCCCGAGAGATACCAGAAGGTTAGAGTGTCTGCCTTCAGTTGTTCCTGACAACCAAACATTCGGCGTTGAAGTGTCTGCAATGTGTCTCAAACTCAGAGGTTCCAGGTTTTCCTGGCAGTGACTATTAAGATTGCGGCCTTTTAGGATATGACGCCGTGTAATCTTGTAGACTTTTACCAGCATTTGTATCCATTTTGTGGCTTTTTACATAAAACATAAATATATCTTTCAAAAAAAAAATCTGTTTACATATTTCGATTATTATTATTGTTATTATTATAATTATTATTATGGAAACTTCGGAGACATGTCAGATCGGTCCTCTACTTTCGTCTGTGTAAATGAAGCAAAATTTCCAGATGCTCTCCAAGAATGCATTGTCACTGTTTGCATGGATTCAGCTTGTGCTTTCTTGACTTGTACCAAGTGTAATAATAGGACATTCGCTTCCTCCCTGCCTCTTTCTCTCTCTCTCTCTCTCTCTCTGTCGTCGCATATTTCCCCGCGTCTTCTTTTTTTCTTTTTCTGTTGATATGCCGTGCGTCATCTTCATAAATAGCTCACTTCTCACTTCCGATGTGATGATGCTGGTGGTAATTCTGCTACAGGCTGTTGTCGGCTTTCGGTATACTGCATTGCTGAAAATCACATTCTGTGTCGAATATTAATCATCCATAAACGTATACTCGTGCATTATGAACTGAAATATGAACCAAGGCCTTAGAAGAAAACGTATCACGTCGTATTTTGGTTATAAATTAACTGCTGGAGCTGGAATAACTCGGAATAGCTATGAGGCGAACTGCTGGACTGCCGGGGTTCGATTCCTGGCAGGAGCAAAGCATTTTTTCTACGCCACAGCATCCAGACCGGCTCAAGGGCACACCCAACCTCCTATCCAATGGGTACTGAGGACTCTTTCCCTGAGGTAAAGCAGCCGGGGCGTGAAACTGACCACTCACCTCCATCTAATTGAAGGCTTATTAAGTTTATTTTAAAATTTGGATAATGAAATGCAAATTAGTGGAAGTCTTTCATGTCGATTTTAACAGAATGTGTCGAAGCGCTTATGGTATGCCGGTACATAGAAAGTTTGTGGGCTTATGTTAACCAGGATTTATTAAGAACATAACTGCTAGCCTATGCTGATGATGTGAATCTATTGGATGATAATATAGATACCATAAAGAAAAACATAGAAACTTTAATTGATTTTTTTATTGCTAGTGGGGTGGGACTAAGTCCCTTGTACTGCGGTCACTTCTGGCCTATTGTACCAGCCCCAGATAATAGGTGAGGGTGATTTTGAAGCAATTGGTGGAATGAAGATTGGCAGGGGAACCGAAGTACTCGGAGAAAACCTGCCTCAGCGCCACTTTGTTCACTACAAATCCCACTTGACCATACCCGGGCTAGAACCAGGGCCGCCGCGGTGGGAATCCAGCGACTAACCGCTTGAGCTATGGCGCGGCCTTTAGCGGCACTCTAACTCCGACCCCTAGGTCGTCCAGCTCGTAGCCATTTTGTTAAACCAACTGCGGTATACAAAGAGAGAAATATTTTCCCTATATACACGTACACCTGTTATCATCTACTAACGTATATAAAGGATTTTTTCCAAGGAAATAAGCTCATATTACAAAGCGATAGAGGACCTGTATCCTTAAGTCGTGCTTGTATTCGCTCATTGTTCGCATGCTTTCCGTGGGTTTAGTACCGTTGGCCAAATTACAGAAGAAATTTCTACTGCAAGGTCAATATTCATATCTCTTCCGTGTATTTCGCAACTCGTCAATGGCGTGTCCACAAGCTGTGTTGAAGAACGCACATAGTATCAGACGTAAGGACCAGAGCACAGGAGGGGGGGGGGAAAGGAAAATTGTATGGCGTCTGATATTGTCATTGGCACAGCCTGGACATGTAACAGGGCTCCTGTCCTTCAGCGTCTTCTGCTGAAGACAAATGGCTCAAGAAAGCCCCGTAAAGCGGAAAGCCAGTTGATACTGGCCTGTCCAACTGCCACATGAGCAAGTCCTCATGTGAGGAAATAAAGAAATGGATAACTTGAAACCAAAATTACATTCGCGAAGGACAAGGGAGGAACATAGACTGAAGGTGTTTGAGAACAGGGTAAGTAAAGTAAAGTAAAGCAATCCCTGTAACAGCCCATTAAGGCCCATAGAGTTGTGAGACGTTGAGGCTCCCACATTATCTAGACAATCGGCTCAAAGATGGCGGTAAGGTTGTCGGCCTTACGCACCGGCCGCGCTTTACTCACCAGGAAAATTATTTAATTCCTGGTACTCATTTCTGTAAGAGGCTGAGTCGACCAGGGACCATCTTTTTTTATTGCTAGTGGAGTGGGAATAAGTCCCTTGTACTGCGGCCACTTCTGGCCTATTGTACCAGCCCCAGATGATAGGTAAGGGTGATTGTGGAGCAATTGGTGGAATGAAGATTGGCAGGGGAAACCTAAGTACTCGGGGAAAACCTGCCCCAGCGCCACTTTGTCCACTACAAATCCCACTTGACCAGACCCGGGATGGAATCCGGGCCACCGCGGTGGGAAGCCAGCGACTAACCGCTTGAGCTATGGCGCGGCCCTGACCCCAGGGCCATAGTGCGGCTGGAAGGATTAGGTCAATTGAAAAAAATAATCCAATGACCTCATCGGGACTTGAACCCACGACCTTCCGGCTTGTAGTATAGTACCTCAACCAATTACGCTACCGCTTGCCCCCTTGAGAACAGGGTGTTGAGGAGAATTTGGACCTAAGAGAGATGAAGTGACGGGAGGTTGAAGAAAATTGCACAATGAGAAGCTTCATAACTTGTATTCCTCGCCAAGTTTAATTAGAATGATAAAGTCAAGGAGGATAAGATGGGCAGGGCATGTTGCACGAATGGAGACGAAGAGGAATGCATATAGGATATTGTGGGAAATCCAGAAGGAAAGAGACCACTGGAAAGATCAAGAAGTAGTTGGGTGGACAATATTAAAATGGATCTTATAGATGTAGTATGGAATGGTATGGATTGGATTGATTTGGCTCAGGATAGGGTCCAGTGGAGGGCTGTTGCTAACACGGTGATGAACCTTCGGGCTCCATAAAATGCTGGGAAGTTCTTGGGTAGCTGCACAATTGCCGGCTTCTCAAGAAGGGCTCAGCTCCGTGAGTGAGTGAGTGAGAGAAGATGTAGAAGGGATTCAGTTTGGGAAATGCTTATTGTCATTTTGTTCAGAGTCCTTTGTCATACTCTCTGCTGTCTAAGAATAAAAAGACTAAATTATAAAATGTTTTAAATTTTAACTTTTTTTTTGTACGGGTATGCACATCTTGCCCAAGGAGAAGGACATAAATTGTGGCTGTTTTGGGGCGTGGTTCTGAGCAGAATATTTTGACCTACGAGAGAGAGAGAATAAATAAGGGACTACAGAAAATTACGTAATGAGGACCCTCATAAATGTTACTGTACCACATACTATTTGGATGATCAGGTCAAGGATTGGATGAGCACGGCTTGCAGCATGCATTGGAGAGAGAGATATGAACAGAAATTTATTCGGAAAGCCTAAAGGAAAGAGACTATTTGAGAGACGTAAGAGCAGACGAGAGGATACTATAACAATTAATCTTAAAGAAATAAAGTGTGGGAGTGTGGATTGAACTCATCTGACTCCGGATTAGGCTGAGTTGGGTGCTCGTTGTGAACGTTGTACTTCGGGGTCCATAAAATGTTCGAAATTTCTTGACTAGATGAACTACTGTCAAATTCTTAAGAGGGGTTCAAACCCTGGGGAATTATTATTAGTGTTATTACTTATTATAATCATCGACCGCCTCTGTGGTCTAGTGGTTAGAGTTCCAGGCTACAGATCCATAGGTTCCGGGTTCGATTCCTGGCGCTACCAGATTTTCTGAGAAATAGTGGGTTTGGAATGGGGTGAAGATAATTAAGGAGCTATTCCAAGGAAATAGCGGCTACGGCCTAGAAAACCGACATTAACGGACGTGGGGATCCGTTGCGCTGACCACTCGACACCCTCCATTCGCTAAAGTTGGCACTAACTTCGCCGACAAGTGGCGGTCGCTCGGTCGGTATAGTTCGCTTGAGGACTACAGGTCACGGAGTTATTATCATTATCTACGTGTACACATTCTTCCCTGGTTTTTAAAGGGTCAGCCTTCTATAACCCACAACTTTCTTCTAGACCAACAATGTGTTTAGGAGTGAGTTGTTGGATTAGGCTCGGTTTGGCCAACTAAGGAGTCGGGTTTCGATTCCCGTCGAAAGAAGGATATTTTATACTCTTCCACAGCGTTCAGACCGACTATAGGACCCACCCAGCCTCCTGTCCAAATTTGCCGGATACATTGTTCCCAGAAGTAAAACGGTCTGGGTGTGAAGCTAACCACACGCCTTCATTCAGTTCAGAGAGTAAGAATGCTTAGAGATATACCTCTATTCCTCCATACGTCTCCGTACCGTGATGCCTAATTACGCACAGGAACAGCTTTTATCTTTTATCTTTACCTTGTACTCGGCTCCGGAGCCTGAGGCAAATTACGATGACAAACAACTTAGCTTATTATAAAAGATAAAACAATTCCGTCCAGTGTGACTGGTGAAGTTTTTCTTATTTCAATTCCTCATGCCCTTACATGTGTCGGTCCTTTGAGACCATCATCAGAGGGACATCGATACAGTTTGGAAACCACTGCTACAATGGGTGTTCTGAATGTTAAAATACGCATATACGACGTATACATACAATGTTGACAGTACACAAATGGATACAAAATCCAAAGTTTTCACAACTACAGCGGCTGTCTTGATATATTAAGAGGTGATAAGAGAGAGGACACGAACCTGTACATATTAACATTCAGAACACCTATTGCAATAGTGGTTTCCAAACTGTATCGATGTCCCTCTGATGATGGTCTCTAAGGACCGACACATGTAAGGGCATGAAGAATTGAAATAAGAAAAACTTCACCAGTCACACTGGACGGAATTGTTTTATCTTTTATAATAAGCTAAGTTGTTTGTCATCGTAATTTGCCTCAGGCTCCGGAGCCGAGTACAAGGTAAAGATAAAAGATAAAAGCTGTTCCTGTGCGTAATTAGGCATCNTACTCTGTAAAGAAACTGTTTCGAAAACCAAAGAAGTGAAAACCGGATGCAATCTGACAAAATGTACTAAGGATGTGGTTCAAAAGGTGCTGTTTTGCCAATCATGATGATGATGATGATGATGATGATGATGTTGATTATGATTATTGTTGAAAACTCTCATTACCATTACGTCTTAGAGACGCNGAGGTGATAAGAGAGAGGACACGAACCTGTACATATTAACATTCAGAACACCTATTGCAATAGTGGTTTCCAAACTGTATCGATGTCCCTCTGATGATGGTCTCTNGTTGAAAACTCTCATTACCATTACGTCTTAGAGACGCACAACAACATATGGGGGCATAAACGAGGGTACACTTCGGAATTGTATTCACTGACGGAAGTGCAGCAGTTTTTAAGAGCACTCTTTTAAGCACCTGATGATTACCATATCGGCCGAAACATGTAGTGCACCAGCGATGTGAAAAAAAAAAGACTAGAATTGAATAACGTGAATTTTAAGATTTTGATACAAGTGTGCTGCAGGGGACATGCGGTAGCATAGTTGGTTGAGGCACTATGCTACAAGCCGGATGGTTGCGGGTTCGATTCCAGATGAGGTCATTAGATTTTTCAATTTAACTAATCCCTCCAGCCGCAGTATGACCCTGACCCAGCCTCTAACAGAAATAAGTATCAGGAATCTTCCTCGTGGTAAAGGCCGGCCGACGCGTAAGGCTGACCTCACCGCCTTCTGTAAGCCGATTTTGTAAAAAATGTGGGAGCCTCTGCGATTGGTTACAGGGATAGCTTTACCTTTTTTTTTCTACCTTTACGCAGTCTGCTTGTGAGACGGTGACTAAGAAGTGATCAATGACGTACAAGCTGGGGGCCGCAGTACAACGTTACGGTGATGATGATGATGATGATGATGATGATGATATCCCGGAACACCTTGATCTTGAACCTCTCCTGACTTCGTGGGCTTATGAAAATTGTACAGGCTGTTGAATCTGCTTGTGACCTTCATACGGCCTCGTGTATTATGCGTTTTACCTGAGTGCCCTGCTGATTCTGGCTCTGATAAGAAACCAAGTCGTTCCTCTGAAGTCAATAGTTGCTTAGCTCTGTGCCCAGGCTTTACGAATGGCGTGTCATGACTCGTGAAAAAGAAACTTGAAGGAATTACACCCGAAGGCCGCGCCATAGCTCAAGCGGTTAATCGCTGGCTTCCCACCGTGGCGGCCCGGGTTCGATCCCGGGTCTGTTCAAGTGGGATTTGTGGGGGACAAAGTGGCGCTGGGGCAGGTTTTCTCCGAGTATTTCGGTTTCCCCTGCCAATCTTCATTCCACCAATTGCTCAACAATCACCCACACCTATCGTTTGGGGCTGGTACAATAGGCCAGAAGTGGCCGCAGTACAAGGAACTTAGTCCCACCCTACTAGCAAGAAAAAATTAAAAAAAAACTACATCCGAAAATTATATAAACCCTTGAAACCTGAATAATGATAAGAAGAGAAGAGAAAGCAACAGGAGTAGTGAAATACATTACGTTTTGATGGGAACAGAAACATTTTCCTGCTTTGAAGGTTCCCATGCAGTGCTCGCTCGTCTTTCCTGTACATTTGGGTGAGGGTAAAGCTCTAGGAAGTGAAGAAGGTAAAGGGCTGGGAAGTGGACTTTGTTGTGTGCAGAGGAAAGGAGTTTGGCAGGTGGTTTTACTGCGTTTAATCTGAGTTTTAATACGTATTCATCTAAATTATATTTAAAAATCCAGTTCATACCTTAGAGGACATGCGTTGCGTCTCCATTAATACAACAGATCTGTTATTGTTTGTTAGGGAAATATGGATGTTTATTCGGAGAATCACATGAAACCCATAAAAAAGTTGTGGTAGAAAGCTAGAGCTGGTGTTACATTTAATAGCAACTGTGCTTTGAAGGGTGTTAACGACAGACACAATTATGATTGTGCAAAGATATGGTTTATTATTCGAGGATTGTAATAAACTTGATTCTCAAAAAGTATGTGAGCTATTCATTCATTGTAAAAATATTACGTTGGGAAGAGCCCATTGTCTGGGATGTAAGCATATTTGATATACATTACGTTTCGTAAATTTGTTTTATTTGCGATGTGAAAGAAAACATACTCTGTCGGATCCACCGGTAGAGCTGCACCGTATGGTTTGAGAATCGCTCTCCGTCGGAGGCCAGTAGATTGCGTCTTCTTTCTTACCTTACACGTACCTGAGTCTGCAAGGAGTTTCAGTTCCGGAAACGCTGTCTAGGGCCTTAGGAGTGATATCCTAGACCAGTGATTTACAAATTTTTGAGACCGCAAACCTACAAATAAAACTTAAAATGCAATGTAGGAATTTACAAAAAAAAACACTAATTATATATATGAAGTACTTTTTCTATTAAAATATATTCCTGTAAATTAAAGTGTTGTTTTTTGTCAATTTATGTTATTATAATTATTTCAGTAGCATTTTCAGAGGTCCCTTGTAGAAAACATCACTGACTTCTTGGGGTGGGGGAGTTGTGGCCCCACTTTGGGCAGCACTGCCCAAAACAATAAACAATATCCAGTATAAAAGGTAAAAGTAAGATGTAAAATTGTCTCTGTTCTTAATTAATTAATTAAGCACTACGCCATGAAGAGTAGTCGGGGAGTGGAGGTATAGCTCCAACATTCTTGATCTCGACACCAGTTGGAGACGAGTAGTCAGCTTCACGTCCTGACCACCTTACCCCGGGGAAAGAGGTCCCGTCACCGATGGATAGGAGATTTGGTGGCCCCCAGAGTCCGTCTGGACGACGTGGAGAAGAAATAATTTCCCTGCCAGAAAGCGAACCCCAAGTTTTCAGCCCGTCGATAAACTGACTGAGCTATCTGGGCTCCTATATCCAATATAATATTCTTTAACAAACTTTAAAGCCTGTGTCTGTTGCAGGGATTCTTAACTGGTTGGTTGTCTGGAAGCTAATTAATGCAGATTCAGAAGGAAATGTGAGTGACAAGTTATTTTTTCTAAACTCTGGGTCTAGGGAACAATTTAAACGTTCGAGTGGATCGGCGGTGCATAACACAGTCGATTGTTGTCTGAGGCGCGTTGGAGGAGACTAACGTTACGCCAATTTCCATGGTGACAGAATTGCAGCCATCTTTTATTTTCGTGAATCGGTTTGACCACGAACCGGTCCTTACCTATTCAGGCCTTCATGGCGTGATTTTCTTCGCCTGGATAATTTTACCTCAGTGCCACCAGACTATAAAACCTGCTTCTGAAAACAAGATGAGAGACTGGACGTTGTTTCCTCACAATACTGGTGACCTCATTCGAACTGAGGAGCGCCATAGTGTAGTGACAGGCTACGGACTGGAAGGCTGGGGTTAGATTCCCGGCAGGTGAAAAAAGAATTCTCTTCTATGCAGCGCCCACACCGGCTATGAGGCCCAACCAGCCAATGGGTACCGGGAACTCTTTCTCCGAGGTTAAAGCGACCTGTGCGTGAAGCTGACCACGCACCCCCATCTAATGCCGTAGTCAAGAATGGTGGAGCTATACTTCCACTCTCCCACACGTCGTCATGGCGTATGCGATCTTCCTGTCTGTGTATGCAATTGTGTTAACTTTTGAATGCCTGAACCAATCTTTATGAAACTTGGTATGTAAATCACGGTACCTGAGCCCATCTCAGCGGCGTCTGTGTGCCTGTATCTGTATGCTGCTGGTCGAGGGCTCGGTATAAACGTAACCGCAGCAACATCATAACGCGCAACATACACGTAGACCCTGATGACCGGAGCAGAGATGGTCCCTGAAATATCCATCATGTAAAACGAATCAACATGGCTGATTGCCCGTGATTTTATCATCCAGAGTAAGTAATACCAAAAGAAAAGGAAATGTGTGTTACTTAGTTGAATTTAGGCACAGAATTTCATAAGCTACTGCAATTTTACGTCGCGGTGACGGTATAAAGGTTTTCATATTCTTACACACTCATGGACCTGAACCCTTCTTGAGAAGCCGCCAATTGTGCAGCTACTCATGAACTTCTTAGCATTTTATGGAACCCGAAGTTTCAGTACCGTGTTCAAAAGAGCCCTCCACTAGTCACTACCGGAGCCAGGTCAATCCAGTCGATACCATCCCATCCTATCTCTCTAACATCCATTTTAATATTGTCAACCCACTTACTCCTTAGTCTTCCCAGTGCCGCGCCATAGCTCAAGCGAATCACCCCATGCAAGAAATTCATCTGCTAAACAAACGTCACTGCTGCACTTTTTAGAATAAACAGTTTGAAAATGTTAATTCGTAATTACGGGGGGCATTCTGTAGCTTAGTTGGTTGAGGCACTGTGGTACAAGCCGGAAGGTCGTGGGTTCGATTCTCGATGAGGTCATTTGATTTATCAGTTGACCTAATCCTTCCAGCCACACTACGCCTGGTCGACACAGCCTCTAACGGAAACAGACTAACACGAATGTTCCTTGGGGTAAAGGGCGGCCGGAGCGTAAGGCTGACAACGTTACTGCCATCTTTGAGCCGACTGTCTAGAAGATGTGGGAGCCCCGACGTCTCACAATCCTTTTGGCCTCCACAGCCTGTTACAGATTATTATTATTATTATTATTATTATTNGCTCGAACTCAGCCCGTCCCGGTGGGAAGCCGGGGACTAACCGCTTGAGCTGTTGCGCGGCCTTGGTGTAAGGATAGTTTTACGTTTTTTTTTAAATTTATAATTACACTTATCAATTTTTCGTCTATAATAATTTTTTTTTTCATTTGTTATGAGCGTAATAGTACAGTACGTTTTAGTAGCGTTATACTAGTGTTTTTTCGTGGGTTACACCAATTATCCGAATCATCTTTGTCGCTAATTAATTTTGATAATCGGCGTTCTACTGCAGTGGACATGATGGACATAGGCCTATTAATATTTTTCCCTGTGTTAAGATCTAAATTAGGATTACATTATTTTGGTACCCCCAGCCACAAGAGAAGTTCCAGAGTTGGGCAGGAGTGGTGGTATAAAGGTTACGCCCCCTTCTACCAACAAGTGGACTACCTGCTATAGATATGACGTGTTCGACACGGTCCGTCTGCCGACGGATTTGTTAAGCGTGTGTGACGAGGAACACATGTGGACATACACTATGCAACATTAAATCAGAATCGATAGTCCCTTTCGACGTATTGATCGTGATATTGACAACAGTGAGGTTAATTAGTTTTGTCAAGGACTGTACGGTTGCTATTATGTAGGAGCGTAGCTTCCTGCTTGGTTGCGGCCGCGGGGGGTACGGAATGGTGACGGCTGAGGGGAAAGAGGAGAGACGGATATCCGTGAAAAGGCGGGATGAGGAGAAGAGTGAGAGAGATGTGGAGGGGATGGGAATAAAAAGTCTTGATGGAGGCGGTAGTGGGGCGACAAAATGGAGGGGTAGCTGCCGCTTCAGTTGTAGGAGATAACTATACTAGCGCCGCGTATTAGCAAGGTGCAACCTGGTAGCGGCAGATTTGTGAACTATCGGTAACTTTGTGCAGTCTCAGCTGTTTGTGTTATCACACAACAGTTTCTCGGCACATTCGCACCGAAAGTTCGGTAGATGCGAGGTGCAGGAAGGGGTACATTGAGGTTTTGTGGTGGTGTACGAGTGCATGTGTGTTCGTGTGAATGTGTTGCAAGACGACTCTCGCTTGTTTCACTTTTATTTCTGCTGTTTCGACAGTTTTGCACACGCTGTTTTGTCTGTCGCTATGGTGACTGCATGCCATTATTACGCGGGTAGTGATACTGAGGGCTAAGGTGAGGAGTCGTGTCAGATATCCTTGCATGACATACGAGAATACTGAAGTGTGGTGAGTCATGAATTATTGAATAGCAAGCATTGCCTGCTGTTGGATTTTCTATTTCGCCGAACTTGTTACTGTTTAATCTACGACAGTGTTATTTGTGCATACAGTGTGTTAACCAATGAAGTGGTTGGTGATACTGGAGAACAAACCCTTGAAAATAAACTTTTGTATACTGCTTGAAACTTTATACGTGATTTTTACCTGGTGACTGGTGGCGATATTTACGCATTTAAACGTAAAAATACTCCAGGGATAATTTCTTGTGTCCGAGAAGAGCACGGCTGAATTGGATAAACCGTTCTCCTGAAGGTAAGTACTGTACATGTGTGAATGTCTCGGAATAATCCTGATTAACTTATTCTTGACACTAGATGTGACTGGTACAGATTATCTCACTTTTCTGAAACTTGCAGTTGTTATCATTACCGGACATCTGTCCAGAATTGAAGATGATTAATTGGAATATAGGGCAGTATGGCCCTATAAACTGCTGTAGTTTTAATTGACTGTTTAAAAATTGCTAAAACTTCACTGGAAATCAGGGCAATATGGCTCCAAAACTTTCCAGTTTTGGCTAACAGTTTTTAAGTGACTGAAACTTTACTGGAATGCGGGGTAATATGAGTCCGAACCAGTTTTAGTTTTACTTTGATTTTTTAAAAATGACTAAAACTTCCCTGGAGTGCAGGGCTATATGGCTCCTAAACTTCCAGTTTTGGTTTAGTGTTTATGTTTAAAAATGACTGAAACTTTACTGGAATGCTGGGTAATATGGTACCAGAACTGTTGTCGATTTATTTACCAGTTTAAAAGTGATCAGAACTTCACTGGAAGGCAGAGCAGTATAGCTGTAAAACTCATTTAGTTCTAATTAAGCATTGAAATGTGATCGAAAATTTTGCTGAAAAGCAGGGCATTATGACTGGAAAACTGAATTTAAATTTGAATGTGACTGAAACTGCAGTGGAATGGAGGGCAGTGTGGTACCAATATGTTTTAGTTTAATGTTTAGTCCAGGAAAATATGTTTTAATTTAACACGTTACATTAATTAAATGTTGCTGAAATTATTTGGCTATTTAATTAAATATAAGTGTGAAGATTACACTCTTCTGGGTTGTAGCGCCGTGCAGCAACTTGCTGCTTTCTGCCGTCTCTTAACATGGCTCACTTTCAGAGCCTGAATATGGAGGCGACGACACGCGGGGAACTACTATTTTATTGCTAGTGGGGTGGGACTAAGTCCCTTGTACTGCGGCCACTTCTGGCCTATTGTACCAGCCTCAGATGACAGGTGAGGGTGATTGTGGAGCAATTGGTGGAATGAAGATTGGCAGGGGAAACCGAAGTACTCGGAGAAAGCCTGTCCCAGCGCCACTTTGTCCCTCACAAATCCCACTTGACCAGACCCGGGATCGAACTCGGGCCGCCGCGGTGGGAAGCCAGGGACTAATCGCTTGAGCTATGTCGCGGCCAACACGGAGAACTAAGTGTATGTTGCTGTCTCGTCACCAAATTGCAGGGCAAAATCGTGACGTAAAGGCAGCCAACAGATGTTTCGAAAACGTGGCACAGTTCAGATATTTGGGAACGTCGATAACAAATCAAAACCTGATTCAGAAGGAAATTAAGAAGAGATTGAACTCGGCTAATGCTTGCTACCATGCAGTCCAGAACCTTTTGTCTTCTCGTCTGCTGTCCAAAAACGTAAAAATTAGAATATACAAAACTATAATTTTGCCTGTGGTTCTGTATGGGTGTGAAACTTGGTCTTTGACACAAAGGGAAGAAGCTAGACTGAGGGTATTTGAGAACAGGGTGTTGAGGAGAATATTTTAACCGAAGAGAGAAAGTGATGGGAGGTTGAAGAAAACTACATAATGAGGTGCTTCATAACTTGTACTCCTCGCCAAGTATAATAGAATGATCAAGTCAAGGAAGATGAGATGTGCAGGGCATGTAGCACGAATGGGGAGAAGAGAAATGCATATGGGATATTGGTGGGAAAGCCAGATGGAAAGAGGCCACTGGGAAGACGAAGACGTAGACGGATGGATAATATTAAAATGGATCTTAGATAGGCATGATGGGGTGGTGTGGACTGGTTTGATCTGGCTCAGGATAGTGGCTAGTGGAAGGTTACGATGAACACGGTAGTGAATCGTCGGGTTCGAAAAAATGTGGGGACATTCTTGAGTAGCTGCACAAATGGCGCCTTCTCAAGGAGGGCCCAGCTCCGTGAGTGAGTGATATAGAGGCTATATGTTCTTCCGAAACGTCGAGCTTTCTCCGGACTACACGAAATTACAACCCAGAGAAACGTACTCTTTCATAGTTGCTTCGATGAGAACCTGAAATTCAAAATGTGTGCTACAAACAGAGCTTATATATTCAAATTAAGGAAATTCAACATCTTCGTTAAGAACGTTACGCAGTGCGCTGTGCCTTCACTGAGTTGGAATACCGGTTTATATAACCTGTTATTTCTACAAACGCCTAAGAATATTGGAACTACTAGACGATTGAGAAATTTCCTAGGTTTTTATGTCGTTTCTCAACTGCGGTCGATAACAAATCTGTATAGAGGAGACGTAAGCAGCATGTAACTTGTATTCGACCCATGACAGTGCCGTCAGAAGACACGTGTTGCTAAATGAATGAGAAGAATTCAGTTTGGGTGAGTGTTGCGGTGATATTACATACACCCAGCACTAAACATCAGTTTTTCATCGGATGGAACAGCAGGGATGTCTGAAATTTTCCTCACTAGATGTCTTGAAAGCAACATGTAAGAAAAGTTTGAAAAAAAAATTGGTAAGCAGAGCTCTTTTGTTCCTCCGAAACGTACGTTTAATTTCAACGGACTGCACGGCCTTATGTCCCAGGAGATGGAACTCTTCATAACCACCTGTGTCAGAAGGTTGTATCTTACAACATGTAACAAGGCTAGAACACTGATTGCTTTGATCAGAAAATTCTTCTGTGAAATTATTCTATGGAGCTCTTTCTGCGTTAAATGTGTATGTGAGTGTAATAATATACTCATACAGGGTGTCCCAGGAGGAAATGTCAGTATTCTGGGAGGTCATAGTATCGGTCATTCTAAGAAAAAATAGTCTATATATGCATGTGTCCTATTCCGAATGGTTTCCGAGAAAGAACTGTTTCACTGTACAGCTCCAAAATTGTTGATAAGAAAGATATATTACGTACTGTTTCTAATACCGGTATTTATTGTTCAAGTGACAAAGTAGGTACTGTTTACTTAGCATTATATTTTCTGAAATTCCACCGTCAACGTCAGTGCACTTTGCAACTCGTGTGAGGACATGCCGTGTTGCTCATGTGTACAGTACAGTGAAATAGCTCTGTCTCGGAAACAATTCGGAATAGGTCACATGTACATATACACTTTTTTATTTAGAATGGCCAATCCTATGACCTCCCAGAATATTGACCTTTCCTCCTGGGACACACACACACACACTGATTTTCAATTAAATTTCTGTATAAGTATTTGAAAATAACGGCGAAAAGAATGGGGCCCCATTTTGTTTTCAATTATGGTAGTAGTCTCTGTATTATTCTTTTCTGATAGCATTGCCACATTGTTAATGTGTTGCAGCAGTTAATCACTCCATTTCGACTTAAATCCGTTCGGTAGGCAGAATAAAATGTGAACATGGGTTACATAAGGATTACTTCAGGGGCCACAATATAGAAGTCTGTAAGCCGGTTGGCGTAGCGGTAACTCTCAGACTTGTTTTCCTGAGGCGTTCATTTCGAATCTCGGTTAGGATATAAGTTATTCTGAACGGATTTTTCATGGTTTTTCCCAGAGTCTTCGTGCAGTTGTCTCGATTGGGCCACGCTCCCGTGCTTGCAGACACTTCCCAATTCATTATTCACTAATCCAACCAGTCTCTGCTATATCGTGTGCATTAATAACGGCGTCTTGAAGTACGGCACTGACACTTAATGCTGTAATATTTTATTTTCATATGAAAGGTAAAGCTATCCCTGTAACAGACCGTGGAGGCCCATAGGCTTGTGAGACGTCGAGGCTTCCACATTTTATAGACAGTCGGCTCACAGATGGCGGTGAGGTTGTCAACCGTACACGCCGGCTGCGCTTTACTCCCAGGAAGATTCCTGGTACTCACGTCTGTTAGAGGCCGAGTCGACCCCAGGGCCACAGTGCAGCTAGAAGGATTAGGTAAATTGAAAAATCCAATGATTTCATCGATAGGAGCCTGGATAACGTAGCCGGTATAGCGATTGGCTACGGGCTGGACTACCGAGTGGTCGGAATTCGAGTCCCGGTATGGTAAAAAATTTTCTCCACGTCGCCTAGACCGGCTCTGGGGCCCACCCAACCTGCTATTCAATAGGTACCGGGGGCGTTTTCCCCGGAGGTAAAGCGGCCGTGGCGTGGCGCTGACTGCTCACCTCCAACTAGTGCCGAGGTAAAGAATATGTGGATCTTCCCACCATTCCTCCATACTTTGATATCACCACTGATCGAAGTATGGCGTGTCCTCCCCAGGCAACAGGTTTTGGAGAGCGGCGCTTGGCTGGTTGCAGAGTAAGGACTGTTGATTCATGGAGTTACTTTCTTACAACTTGACTGTACTCTCTTGCTTCATATGCGCAGTGTTCTGTCACACAGGATCTGTTGGTTTCTGCAGTAAAGTTGTAAACCTCGCGCCCAACCCCCATCCCGGAGGACCAGGAGCTGCCTTTCGTTTGACTCCTGTTTTCGACCTGTGTTGCATTGGTGACCCTACCAGGAGATTGCGGACCCGCTAACAGCGGGGATATACCAATTTATTTATTACGAATTCGTAATCAGTGCACATCCTTAACACACTCACTCCATGGAGCCTCGTGACAAGCTGTTAGTCGCTCAGCTACTCAAGAATTTCCCAGCATTTTATGGAACCCCAAGGTTCATTACCGCGTTCACAGGAGCCCTCCATCGGTCGCTGCCCCGAGCCAGATCTGACAAGTCATTACCACCCCATCCAATTTCTGTAATATCCATCTTCATATTATTCTCCTGCCTACGTTTAGGTCTTCGTAGTACACATTCTTCTCCTCTGTCATGCGTGCTACATGCCGTGCCCATCTCAACCTCCTTGACTTGATCATTCTGTTTGGCGAAGAGTGCAAGTTGTGAAGTTCCTCAGTATTCATTTTTCCCCAGCCGCATGTCACCTCACTTCCCCACCGTACTGAACTCATTTAATGCTGTTTACATTTCTGAGTTGCTTGCGTTGGTACAGTGATGAAATAGCCAGTGTCTGCCTGTAAACAGCAAGTCATTTTTAACACGTGTTTCTGTAGTAGAAATTTGCCCACCCCGGTGTATGTGTTATGGTTGGGCCATGGGATTGTCTGTTGCTTGTTCCGACAATGCGAACCCTTCTGATAAAGAGTGACGTTAATGGAGTGCAGGTACACATGATTTCAAATGCGTTTCATGAAATGTTGTGTAAAGGCAAAAGATAAAGCTATCCTGTAACACGCCGTGAACGGCTATAGGGTTGTGAGACGTCGAGGCTCCCACATTTTCTAGGCAATCAGTTCACAGATGGCGGTAAAGTCGTCAGCCTTACGAGCCGACCGGCCGCCCTTACCCCCAGGAGGATTCCGGGTACTCAATTCTGTTAGAGGCTGAGTTGATCCCAGGGTCAGGATTGAAGGATGAGGCCGGTTGAAAAATCGAGTGACCTGATCGGGAATCGAACCCTCGACCTGCCGGGTTTTAACATGGTGCCTCAACCAACTGCGCTACCGCGTGCCCCGAAATGGTGTGATTTCTATCTGTTACAGACACCAATTTGTGGAAATAGTCTTCATGATGATAAATGGAGAGTCCTATTGTCGTGGATGTGGCAACGTGTAATTTTTTTGGAAGTTATTTAACGACGCTCTCAGCTACCAGTGAGGTGATATGTGAGGAATTAATTGGAGTGGATTTGTATGGAAGCAGTAGTGGCCTAATTTTATGCAATATCTTGGCATTTGCCTGTAGGAACCGAGAAAATCCACGAAATTTTTCATAATAGACGGTGTCCCGGCTGAGAATCGAAGTGAGCACCTCCTGAATATGAACCTAGAATGTTACCGCTACACTAACCCGCTCGGTGAATTCGTCTGAAAATCTTACGTGTTACAAATAACATGAACGTAGGAAGGTGATGAAAATTATGGACGGAATAGCTGCTACTCTCGTCCTGCAGCGCGTCAGTCCATGTGTATATTCATCTTCACGGAAGAAAAGTCCTGACGAAGCGGTCTGCTTCACAGACAAAGCTGCATCTTTATTTCCAAATTAAAGGTAAAAACATAAAGTTGTCCCCGTACTTAATTATTTAAGCACTATGCCATGAAGATATATGGGGGAGTGGAAGTTAGATCCACCATTCTTGACCTCGGCACTGGATGGAGGTGAGTGCTCAGCTTCACGCCCTGGCCGCTTTACCCCGGGTACCCATTGTGTAGGAGGCTGGGTGGACCCCAGAACCGGTCTGGACGTTGTAGAGAAGAGAAAAACTTGCCTCTGCCGGGATTCGAAAGTAAGTGGGGATATCTCCAACCATGAGCCTCTTCTCAGGGGCATTGAAATGATTTTACTGGTATCTGGTTTCACAATAGATACTTTTTACTCTTAAATGCAATTGGAATCTGGGAACTGGATTGTCACAGCCCTTTTCTCGTCGAAGAGGAGGCCCCATTTCAAAACATATAGAAGTCTCATGGGGGGAGGGAGGAAACATAAATGTGGAGGCTTAGATTATGCTGGCGAGGACAAGCAGCAATTTACCCGACCCGACCTCCTAGTAGAGGGGGGTGACTAGTAGTAGTCACACTCCTGACGTCGAAGAGGAGGCCCCATTTCAAAATACGCGGAAGTCATGTAAGAAACAAAAATATGGCCTTGAGTCCCGACGGGAAACGAAACCAAGACTTACCCTATCGACCGAAAGGAAAGTGGGTGATTAGTTTTCCCAGAACTTCTTGTTATGTTCACGGTCTGCAAGGACTCGAAATAGTTCAGCCCGCCTGGGGTGTGCGAGTTCATGGCTGTGCGAACTAATTATCATAGTCTGACGAAACAGTAGCCCCGAAAAGACATGCGCGGGGAGGGAAGGGGTGTTATGATGTCATACCCCCCTCCGTTGGTATTCAGATATGAAATTAGCCTGAAGGCCACGAAACCCTTCCCGCAAAGCATTTTCACAGATACGCGCCTAGTCTGCAGATTGAACGGTTTGACGAGAATGTAAGATATGTTGCCGAAGGGGAACGGAGCCAGCAGCGTAGGTTTTACCGTCTAGAATTACACACGGCTGACACCTGCATATGGGGGAGTACCGAGGGGTCTCAATATCTGTCCGTGTCAGAAAGACTTCTGTTTAGTACACGTATGTATACTGCATGTGGAGGAGTACCGAGGGGTCTCAATATCTGTCCGTGTCAGAAAGACTTCTGTTTAGTACACGTATGTATACTGCATGTGGAGGAGTACCGAGGGGTCTCAATATCTGTCCGTGTCAGAAAGACTTCTGTTTAGTACACGTATGTATACTGCATGTGGAGGAGTACCGAGGGGTCTCAATATCTGTCCGTGTCAGAAAGACTTCTGTTTAGTACACGTATGTATACTGCATGTGGAGGAGTACCGAGGGGTCTCAATATCTGTCCGTGTCAGAAAGACTTCTGTTTAGTACACGTATGTATACTGCATGTGGAGGAGTACCGAGGGGTCTCAATATCTGTCCGTGTCAGAAAGACTTCTGTTTAGTACACGTATGTATACTGCATGTGGAGGAGTACCGAGGGGTCTCAATATCTGTCCGTGTCAGAAAGACTTCTGTTTAGTACACGTATGTATACTGCATGTGGAGGAGTACCGAGGGGTCTCAATATCTGTCCGTGTCAGAAAGACTTCTGTTTAGTACACGTATGTATACTGCATGTGGAGGAGTACCGAGGGGTCTCAATATCTGTCCGTGTCAGAAAGACTTCTGTTTAGTACACGTATGTATACTGCATATGGGGGAGTACCGAGGGGTCTCAATATCTGTCCGTGTCAGAAAGACTTCTGTTTAGTACACGTATGTATACTGCATATGGGGGAGTACCGAGGGGTCTCAATATCTGTCCGTGTCAGAAAGACTTCTGTTTAGTACACGTATGTATACTGCATATGGGGGAGTACCGAGGGGTCTCAATATCTGTCCGTGTCAGAAAGACTTCTGTTTAGTACACGTATGTATACTGCATATGGGGGAGTACCGAGGGGTCTCAATATCTGTCCGTGTCAGAAAGACTTCTGTTTAGTACACGTATGTATACTGCATATGGGGGAGTACCGAGGGGTCTCAATATCTGTCCGTGTCAGAAAGACTTCTGTTTAGTACACGTATGTATACTGCATATGGGGGAGTACCGAGGGGTCTCAATATCTGTCCGTGTCAGAAAGACTTCTGTTTAGTACACGTATGTATACTGCATATGGGGGAGTACCGAGGGGTCTCAATATCTGTCCGTGTCAGAAAGACTTCTGTTTAGTACACGTATGTATACTGCATATGGGGGAGTACCGAGGGGTCTCAATATCTGTCCGTGTCAGAAAGACTTCTGTTTAGTACACGTATGTATACTGCATATGGGGGAGTACCGAGGGGTCTCAATATCTGTCCGTGTCAGAAAGACTTCTGTTTAGTACACGTATGTATACTGCATATGGGGGAGTACCGAGGGGTCTCAATATCTGTCCGTGTCAGAAAGACTTCTGTTTAGTACACGTATGTATACTGCATATGGGGGAGTACCGAGGGGTCTCAATATCTGTCCGTGTCAGAAAGACTTCTGTTTAGTACATGTATGTATACATAAAACCTCGTGTGGGGGCGTGTAGCTCTGCGAGTCGTAGAAGGCCATGAAATGGGAACCTGGTGCCTGGGGGTGTAACTGGGCCACCCTTTCACTGGGGGACATAAATACAGAGACACTTGCTCCTCCAGGTTGGGTGTTGTACGCAAGGCTGACGATCATACTCTAAAAAAAATATTTTTGCGAAATCCAAGGAGGTGAAAACCGGATCAAGTCTGGTAGAATATTCTAAGGAAAACTGTGGCTCAAAAAGGGCTGGTTTGCCAAAGATGATGATGCATACATAAAAATACTTGACTTACGTATTGATATATTTATGGCTTCATGCTTCTTCGTGAAATATTTTACAATCAGTATCTCAGGGGGGCACGCGGTAGCGTAGTTGGTTGAGGCACTATGCTACAAGCCGGAAGGTCGCGGGTTCGATTCCCGATGAGGTCACTGGACTTTTTTCAATTTACCTAATCCTTCCAGCCGCACTGTTGCCCTGTGGTCTACTCAGCCTCTAACAGAAATAAGTACCAGGAATCTTCCTGGTGGTAATGGGCGGTCGGCGCGTAAGGCTTGCAACCTCACCGATATCTGTGAACCGACTGCTTAGAGAATGTGGGAGCCTCTACGTCTCACAACCCCATAGGACTCCACGGCCTGTTACAGGGATGGTTTTACCTTTTTCTGTACCATTGTCGCAGGCTATGTAGCTTATATTGGTAGGATAATTGATAAATTTCGAAGGATTTGGAAGGATGTAACTCTGGCATTAACTAGAAAATATAGCGGAATTTGTATGGAGGGAATGAGGAAAATCGCAAGAAACCTCAGGATAGTCGATCGTTTCCGGTATGTCAACCTGCTCTGTCGTATTTGCGCCAAATTCTGTTATTTTTATAATTATACAGAAGAGCCGGGATAGCTCAGTTCGTGTTGCAACTAGGAAATGGGCTGGACAGCCGAGGAGTCAGTGTTCGATACCCGGTAGAGGCAATAGATTTTTCTCTCCATATCCTCCTGACCGGCTCTGGGGCCCACCAAACCTCCTGTACAGTTTGTACGGAGGCATTCTTTCCATGGGGCAAAGCGGCAGGGGGCGTGAAGCTGACCAGTCTTCTCCATCTAGTACCGAGGTTAGGAATGGTGGAGGTATTCGTCCATTCCCTCATACCCCAGGATCATAGTGCGGCTGGACGGATTAGGTCAATTTAAAAATCGAGTGACCTGATCGGGAATCGAACCCATTACCTTCCGGCTTGTAGAGTAATGTCTTAACTAAGTACCTTTTACCTTAACTATTATGCAGCTACTACCACTAGTACTTAGCGTATTCCGTATAGCAACTGGCTACGGGCTGGACGACCAAGAGGTCGGATTTCGAGTGCCGGTAGGGCAGGAATTTTCACTCCTCCATGTCGTCCAGACCGGCTGAGTGGTCCACCCAACCACCTATGCAATGGGTACCGGTGGCTCTGTCCCAGGGGTAAAGCGTCTGGGGCGTGAAGCTGACCACTCGCTTCCAATTAGTGCTGTGGATCTATATGCCCACTCCTACATACGCTTTCATGACGTAGTGCTTAATTAGTTAGGCACAGGGACAACTTTACCTTACCTTACCCTTGTACTATACTTTAAGTCTCGTCTCTCATAGCTTTGTGTGCCATCTTGCCGTCATTTGTCTGTCGCTATGAAAAGAATCCCTGTGAAGCAGGTAGAGAGGAAAAGGAAAGTACAGTCTCATCCAAAATCCGCTACTGTCCAGCTAACCTGCTTCCCGCTCAGTAAGCTGGGGAAGGTGGGAGGGACTGTTTGATCAACATAGATGCAGGAGGGGAAGGGAGTGCTATACAGCTCATAGCTAAAACATTTGCCACATGTTGCCACACTGTATCCAATGAATGTTTTCATTAAGTTCCATACTTCCAAGCCTGTTCAGCGAGTCACAAAATCATGCCGTACGGTAACTTGCATGCGGGAGGAGCTAGGTTAGAATTCTGACCTGGACACCTGCTATTGGGACTGACGTTTTTCATTGTTTTCCACAAGCCATCCAGGTAAATATCGGGATAATGCCTCGATTATGCTGCGCACTCATCCACCTGTATTGTTAGCCGAAATGAGTACCAGGCACCGCCCGACGCGTAAGTCTGACGTCACAGGCATCTGTCAGCCGACTTTCTAGAAAATATGGGAGCCTCGACGTCTCACAACTCTATGGGCCTCCACGGCCCGTTACAGGGATAGCTTTGCCTCGGGTGCATGTGATAGCGTAGTTGGTTGAGGCACTATGCTACAAGTCGGAAGGACGAGGGTTCGATACCCAATAAATAAGGTCATTGGATTTTTCAGTTTACCTAATCCTTCCAGCCGCACTGTGGCCCAGAGGTCGACTCAGCCTCTAAGAGAAACGAGTACCAGGAATCTGCCTGGGGTGTAAAGGGCCGCCGATGTGTAAAGCTGACAACCTCACCGACATCTGTGAGCCGACTGTATAAAAAATGTGGGAGCTTCGACGTCTGACAACCCGATGAGCCTGCACGGGCTGTTACAGTGATATATTCACATTTTTTTAAATTAGCTTAGTATTAGACTTTATGGTACCGATAGAGTCGTGAAATAAGTCACAGAAGAAACGTAATTCTGTCACACTCGCGTGTCTTCACCGCATATGTATAGCATACGTCACAAGGCCGAATGAGCCGGGATAGCGCCGTCGGTGTAGCAACTGGCTACGGGTTGGACGCCTGAGGGGTTGGAGTTGGGTTCACTGCAATGGCAAGATATGCCTTTCTGCTCAACAATGTCTAGACCGACTCTGGGATCCACCCAGCCGCCTATCCAATGGGTACCGGGGGGTAAAGCGGCCGATACATCAACCTTACCTCTCACCTCCAACTAGTGCTGAGGTCAAGAATACGTGGATCTTTACGTCTACTCCCCTTACATTTCCCTGGCTTAGTGTTTAATTATTTAAGTACAGGGACAACCTTACATAAGGCCGGAGGTTACGATGGTCGGACAGTATCTCATTTCCACCTCATATTTGTCACTGTCCAGGATGACATTTCATGCTGATATATGAATAATTCTAGGTCAGTTCATTTTAGCGGAATAGCGAACTGTCATTAGAACCCGGAAGTTAAACACCGCCTACATCAGAGACCGCCAAGGATCCGGTCTTGAGTCACTTCAGTTCACATCGCCACGGCCTGCCCCGTTATTTAAGGATTCCATTCGAACTTCATGGTCGAGTTGTTTGCACAGCTGCTTCGCATTCGGGAGGTTCCGGATTCGAATTCTGACCCTAAGACCTGCTATTATATGACTGAGATTCTCTACGTATTACTTGAATAGCACAGTACCCTAAAATATGCCACTGCACTTTCTTCCACACACTGAGCGCCTACAGGATAGCCCCTTCGGTCACTTTTGTAGTTATACGTGGCCAAACTGTTGCTCACTGACCAAACATTCAACACCGTTTTTACCGGTGTATTGAGCGTAGGAAGTCGGCCGATTGGAATCCATGTTGTGCTATGCAATGAACGTCCATTTCTGGCTCCTGAACTTCGAAAATTATCCGTAATCGGTACGGACGCCAGTAAGTTCGAACATCCCTGCTACATAACTTATATAGTTAATAAAGTGTTGTTAACACAAGAAGATACGAGCTTGACGTCCGGGGTTCGATTCGCGGCAAGGGCAAGTTTTTCTTTTCTCCATGCCTTTCATACCTGCTTTGAGACCCGGCCAGCTTCCTGTCTAATGCATACCGGGAATTCTTTACCCAGAGGTAAAGCGGCAGGAGCTAGAATCTGATCACTCACCTCCGCCCAGTGCCGAGGTCGCTGCCTCATACGTTTGTATGGCGCGGTGTAAATTTACCGTTACCTTACCAAATATTCTAATTATCTAATCAGGGAGGTTGAGGTAGATGGTCTGTCCTTAAGCGGAGTTTTGTGAACACTGCAATACACCTTCATTTTCCTTGAAAATCAAAGGATTTCTTGGATAATTAAGCTACAGTTACCTTATCATGGCGGATTGTGCCTTGTGTAGTTAGTTATTGGTAACGAAATAATTAGGGTTGTTTCTTCCGGTTATTAAGGGAGGAACATAGAGAGGAAGGTGTTCGAGAACTGAGGTGAATATTTTGACCGAAGAGAGATTAAGTGACGGGAGGATAGAGAAAACTGCATAATGAGGAGCTTCATAATTTGTACTCTTCGTCAAGTATAATTAGAACGATCAAGTTAAGGAGGATTAGATGGGCAGGGCCTGTAGCACGAGTGGGGCGAAGAGAAATGCATATAGGATATTGGTAGGAAAACCGGGAAGAAAGAGACCACTAGGAATACTAAGACATGGGTGGGTGGAGTCTAGAGAGTGGTATGACTTGATTGAGCTGGCTCATGGTAGGGACTATTGGAGGGCTCTTGTGAACACGGTAATGAACTTTCGGGTTCCATAAGATTTTGGGAATCTCTTGAGCAGCTGCACAACTGGCATCTTCTCAAGGAGGGCTCACTCCATGAAGTTAGTTATTTCTTCTAACCTGAGAATTTTTTTTCGTTGTTTTCTTCAGTACCTTCAAGTTCCCGAATATTACTGTAATAGGCAACGGCTGATTCTTTCCAAATCCTCAGTCATCCTATCATTCGACGGTGTATAGCTTCGGTACTGTCAGCGCCTGAAAATAAACAGCATAAAAGTACATTCTTGAAGAAATTCTAGGAGGTTGTACCGGTAGGCTCTTGAGTGTATTTCTTCAGCAAAATTGCGTGTCGTCTCTACTAGCCCCTGGGACTACCAAGTTTCCGACATTACGATGTCACGTGACTGAAATCGTTGGTATTTGCATTCAATTAACTTTACCACTGTTGCAAGAAGTAGTTCTTGGTAGGGCCGCATACTTCCTGTACGATATGTGTGGGCTTGGAGGTGCAAAGGTATGGTGGCTTTTGAAGAAGAGCCTACCTTTGAAGACCTTCAAGTACATTTAGGAAGTATGTGTGTGGAAAGATAAGAGTGTTTGGAAACCGGAATTAAAGTTAACTAGTTTGGAAATATGGGAGCCTCTACGTTTCGCAACCCTATTTACCTCCACAGCCTGTTGCAGGGATAGCTTTACCTTTTTAAGGTACATTTGCTTGTTTGCGTTTTCTCGAAAACGGCAAGATTATGGAAGAAATTTGGGAATAAAATGTCTTTAATTTATTTTGCTACGGATTCTATTGCGATCGGTTTTCTCACCAAGTATTTAGTTGAATGCGAATGTGTTGACGGGCTGCAAACGGAGGAACGTGTCTTCTGGGATTGTAAACTGTACGAGGACCAAAGGGCAACATTGATGGGCATTTTGTCTGAGAACAGCGAAAAGAATACCCAAAGTCAGTTACAGAGCTCTTAAGGCTAGAAGGGGGAAAAAATTGTGTAAGGCATCTGTTACTTCATGAACAAAATCCCTAAATTTATTTTTTAAAAATAAGTATATGTACAAAATATTAATAGTATATTCTTAGAGTTGATAGATATATTAAAAAAAATCTCTGCGCGACCGCTATGATAGAATAAGACGTTCATATGAAAGTGCTACAGAGGGCAGGATTGGCGTTGTCTACGC
>NW_019745080.1:917138-943956 GCF_002891405.2 Cryptotermes secundus
AAATTTAATGAAATTCCCAGAAGCGGTTCTTACATCCGAATAGATAGACGAGCAGCAGGTATGAAGAAGCTAACAGGCTGTTTTTGTTAGGTTTTCTTTATGAAGGCGCCTGAAGTAGGATTCCCGATTCTGAGATAAGCAAGCAGGTTGCGGTATTGAGAGAGGAACTCCGTACTTCAGAGGTCACATCGCAGGCTGTGACTGCGGTCAAGGTGCAGTGGAATCAAGAAATGCGTACCAAAGTTTCATCGTAGTTGATAACAAACTCCCAAAAGTCAGTCTTCGATAATAAGGAAAATGTAAACGGCTGGAAAAGAGGGCCGCGCCATAGTTCAAGCCGTTGGTCGCTGGCTTCCCACAGTCATATGGGATTTGTGGTGGACAAAATGGCTTCGGTTTCCTCTGCCAATTCTCATTCCACTGACTGCTCCACATTCATCGTCCGGTACAATAGGCCAGTTAGTGGCCGACGTACCGAGTGGACTCAGTCTCACCCCACCACAAGAAAATAAAGAAATAAAAAGAAGGCCGGGAACGTGTTGGAACAGACACGTGTACTGTGTAGAGGACAGAAGATTATTGCCTTGTTCTTTTGCTACAGTTCGTTAATTGCTATGGCCACGCTGTCCACTGTGCTTATCGTCTTAAACGACATTCGAGGTTGAGCCCTCGTAGCAGTGGCCTTTGTTCACGGTTTCTTGTACTGTTTGTTGTTAGTATGCTTCTTTTCTCTGTAATGAAACCATTAAGCACATGGTATCCTGCCGTCTGTATGTCGTGCCGTTTAAAATTCTGAATCAGTTAACCCATTTTTGACGAGATTTGGCATGAACGTTTTGCCGTTATTCCTTGCAGTCGATAATGAGCACATGGCGGACTCACGAATCTTATGAGGTGGGTGTAACATCAGCGACGCTTAACTTAAGACTGTTCTCAAATGATTACGTGGCAGTAGATCTTCGGAAAATATGTTTTGTTGATGTGACGTCTTTTGCGAAAGGTACGGTAATAAAATGGGCGCCAGTACAAAAATTATATTTTGTTTTAGGCTTGGTGGCGACAACCAATGAACTGCTGGAGCTATGCATTCGAAATTTTGTGCGAAAGTGTGTTATAACCATACGTAGACATTATGTATTAACTGTTGTTTCCAAGTACGTAATTAGAAATATGAAAACTGTGCGACACTTTCAGATTATATTTGACAAACTTGGTAGACATAACCTGCAGTTATGTACAACTTTTTATAATAATAATAATAATAATAATAATAATAATAATAATAATAATACATTTGTAGGACTAGAAATGTGCGCAGTGGGGAAGTAGATTTTTTCTGAGTTGTACTCCAAACGTCTTCCGCAGACCAATTGTAGGTCGAGGGCTTGCGACGCTCACATGGGCGTACGCGTCCAGGCAGGCCAACGCCACGGGAACCGGCAGGAGGGGAGGCAAGTCAGGCATTTGACCGACATGGGTTTTTTGAGAGAGAAAAAAATCGAAATTAAGAAAAGGAGGAAATATACCAAAAGTAGAAATATTCTTTAAGAAAATGCCCTTAGCCTTGAATTGTTCTCGGTCTGTCATTGAAAACAGTCATAAACGGTTGAAACGTCAGGAGTACTATCTTGTGGAATGTAACGCCGTGTAGCTCGTTTCAAGCCCACCGACGTTTCGGAGGACCTTATCTTCAAGGTCGAAGAGTAAATCAAGCAAGAAACAAGCAAGATGCAGGCGACAAGCAGAAACGTAAGTTTGTAAGCAAATTGTCTGTCTCACCCCCCCCCCCCGGAAGACTTGCATGTCCCTGTAGATTTTAACGGTTCTGACGATGGCGTATCTGTCTGTCTACGGCTCTACGGACCTTTATTGGACCTTGGTCGGTTTCTCAGTTTCTTAATCCTACACACAGTCGGCAGGACTGCTTGGACGGTGGAGCATCCCGTCGCAAGGCCGCTACCTAAACACAGGACAACACAAACACAGAATAAATGCACACATACATCCATGCCTCGAGTGGGATTCGAACCCACGATCCCAGTGTTCGAGCGAACGAAGACGGTTCATGCCTTAGACCTCGCGGCCACTGTGATCAGCGTCTTCCGGCATTCTAAAAACTAGAGAACATAGCGTTTCGGAGACTGGATTTGGTTCCGTCTTCAGGTGAGGGGGGAGACATCTACTCTGTTGGTCCCTTATAAAGAGCTAACCTCAGTCACTGAACGTTTCTAAGCGACCCAACCCAGTAGGTGTCTTCCCCTTCACCTGAGGATGGAAACATCCAGTTTCCGAAACGTTGTGTTCTCTAGTTTCTAGAATGCGAGACAATTGGGAAAGTGCTAACACGCAGTAATTCTGATTGGATTCTGAAAAGCAGATCTAGCGGCTTGCATGCCAACGGAATTGAAGTTCCAGAATCAGTTCTGAATTAGAACAAGCCATTGGGCCTAAACATGTTAAAGTTGAGACATTGTTCCGTAATTCCTTCGCCGTTCAGAATGTCAGCTGGGCGGGAAGAGAAATGCATCGATAAATGCGAGAGTTTCAGACTGGGTTACTATCGACAATTAACAACGAATTTGTTACATGCCAGTGTGCAGGCAGGGGTACAGGCAGATATGTGCAACGTCGGACCGAGGAGGATTCATTTATTATATTATGACATTGTGTAGCACGTAGGCACGATACTGACTGTAGAAAGGTAAAGTTACCCCCACCCCCCAACAGGCCTTGAAGGCCCACAGGGTTGTGAGACGTCGAGGCTCCCACATTTTCTAGGCAATCGGCTTACAGATGGCGGTGACGTCAGCCTTACGCTCTGACCGGCCGCCCTTAACCCCCTGGAAGATTCCTGGTACTCAGAGGCTGAGTCGACCCCAGGGTCATAGTGGTGTAAGCGCCACGTAATTTGCGTACCGTATGGTTTAATTCTCCGTAGTCTAAAATTCATGTAAATGGAAGGTGAAAGACGCTGTCTGCATTACAAAGACTAACCCGTCAGCCCTATGTAAGGAAGTTATCGCTGTTTAGTCTGATATTGGTGTGAAAACCAAAAATTCACTCTGTGAGCAAAATGCAGAGTTTTCAATACCGAAATTTGTGGTACATATAGTACCCATTGTCCTTTCAAGAATTACAGTAATTTATAGGTTCTTAATTAACTTCACAGAACACATTTAGGCGCTATATCTTTCGTTTGGTTGTGTTGATACCAAGTCGTTAGTTAATATAATTTCATGGTTCGTTTCCTTCCTTGAAGACCAAGGCATTTAATCAGCTAACAGTAAATTGTAAATATTTGTGATACGTCATGTTTCATCGTCATGTTCAAATCCACAACTTGTCCCTGTAGTGAGTCTGTTTAATCCAATCCGCATGTTCGCACATTATTTCGCTAAGCTCCATTTTAATATTGCATTCTCATCTACTCTGAGGTCTGTGTGTTTCGGGCTGTTCTCTTGGATTTTGACCATCGTCCAAGGGCCTTCCTATGAAAATCTGTACGTAATTCGTACCCATTTGGGTTCCTGGGTGTAAAGCAGTTTGCAGGATTTCAGCCATGTTCTGTGCTTCACTTATTTTTTAGTTAGGAAAAATTTTGCCGTGCCGTAGCTCAGGCGGTTAGTCGCTGGCTTCCCACCGTTTCGGCCCGGGTTCGATCCCAGGTCAAGTCATGTGGGATTTGTGGTGGACAAAGTGGCTCTGAGGCAGGTCATCACTGAGTAATACGGTTTCCCCTACCAGTTCTCATTCCACCGACTGCTCCTCACTGATCATCATCTGTCATCTGGTAGAATAGGCCAATTAGTGGCCGCAGTACCAAGTGGACTCAGTCTCACCCCACCCCAAGAAACTAAAAAAAAAAAAAAAACTAGGAAAATTTTTACCGACGAGAACCCAGATACCTTCAGAGTTATAGAACTTTTGACTGTATTTGATTGGTTCCACAACAGGACAAGTATAATCACCTTTTAAACAAGGGGGGGGGGGCGACATCAGCAATAATAATAGCAGACACCAGTTGGTCACATTTTAGTGGGCGGAGCTGTTGGTCAAAAAACTACACACCCAGATGAAATTATGGATTTTGAAACACGACATCGCTATCAGATCAGAACGCCCTCTAATACTGGATTTGAGGCTCCCACACCGTTGACTGTGTAGAGTACGGTCTTTCGGCTTGTAACACTGTGTACTTTGGAGAAAGCCAGATGTTTCGGAGAAACATATTGCATCCAACTTCAGGGTAGCATAGTAAGCCATGTAAGAAACCGACAAGAGACCTTATTCTGCTTGCAGCTTGCTTCTTACTTCGACCCTGAAGATGAAGGCAGTATGTTTCTCCGAAAGGTCGAACTTTCTCCGAACTGCACGATATTACAACCCAGGAAACTATACTCTTTATCCCCGCTCAGAGTTCTTCACAAAACAGGAAGTAAAAATGATATATCTTCAGAGGAAAAGTCTCGGGATTTTTACCTTAAGGTTAATACGCAATGCTTTAACGCTGTACGTTGAGCAATGTTTCGTGTTAGCGATAACTTACTAGCCTTGATGTTCTTACATTGGCGTAAAATCATATTCACTTCCTGCTTTGTGAAGACATTTCTCTGTCAAGAACTTCCAAGTGGTTTCTTATCCGACGGAGATGTCACACTATTCAAAGTCCACAATTTCTTCTGGGTGTGTAGCTTTTTGACCAACAGCTCCGCCCACTGAAACGTGACGAACGGGTGTCAGCTTTTGTAGTTTTTTCTTCCCCCCTCCCCCGTTCTGGTTTAAAAGGTAATTCTACTTGTCCCCTTATTGAGTCAAGTCGGTCCAGCTAAAGTACTTGAACACTGAAGGCATCCGGAGTCACGTTGTAGACGCAAATGTTTGCGCATCTTGAAACCTGTGACGTCCATTAATTCTGTGATTTCCAGTCGTTTGCTGCTTGAGTCCCATCGGTGAGAAATAGTCCCACTGTAGTATGAATAATGGTTCAGTTGTAGGATTTGAGGTTTTTCAAAGCGGCGACTTTGAAGAGTTCAGTCTTGTGGGATACAACGCCGTGTCATATCGCTCATCGGGGGGTGCCTGCCTCTCGCTGGTTACATGCTCGGCTTATTCTTCGACCCTGAAGATTGAGACGATATGTTACTCAGAAACATCAGTTGACTTTCAACGGACTACATGGCATTGTATCCCAGAAGGTAGAACTCTTCAGAAGTTCTCTTTTTTTTTCCCAAAACGCATGATTTTACACTTATATAAGTATATTTAGGGGCACGCGGTAGTTGGTTGAGGCACTATGCCACAAGCCGGAAGGTCGCAGGTTCGATTCCTGATGAAGTCATTTGTTTTTTAAATTTACTTAATCCTTCCAGCCCCACCATGGCTCTCGGGTCGACTCCCGGCCGCTGGGTAAGGCTGACAATCTCAACGTCATCTGTGAGCCGATCGTCTAGAAAATGTGGGAGCCTCAAAGTCTCACAACTCTATGGACCTCCCCGGCCTCTTACAAGGATAGCTTTACCTTTTACCTTTACAATTATATTTCACATTTATGTTCGTTTTTGTGTTATGTTGATTGATAATGGACATTCTTATTATTGATATCTCGGCGTTCACCCAGCCGACCTTCAAGTCCCGCTGGTTGAGAAACATTGCCCTAACCAGCACAGAAAATCGATGAATAATTTTGGTTAGCCTCCATGAGAGGTTGCTGATGAGGGAGGGGGAAGGTGGTGACATTTTGATCGAAGAAGACGTGGAAGTCTTGTAGAGACGAGAGAGTTGGCACAGCGTTAATGCTTCAGACACGCCGAATACCTACCATCGATCCTGACTGGGTACTTCTGCAGGAAGGGAGTATATTTTATTCTCCAATGGATGGTATATTTAAATAGGCCACAACTATTTAATCTTTCGAACCGTATCACATTCGACGATACATAACCCCATTTAA
The DNA here is from genome assembly GCF_002891405.2 of Cryptotermes secundus. NCBI lineage: Eukaryota > Metazoa > Arthropoda > Insecta > Blattodea > Kalotermitidae > Cryptotermes > Cryptotermes secundus. The sequence continues at coordinate 923,089 of NW_019745080.1, forward strand.
TTTGACTGCATGGATCTGAGTCCTTGAGAAGACACCACTCTCTCGGCTATCGAATAATTACCCTAAACATGTTATGGAACCCGACGGTTCATTACCGTATTCACAAGAGCCCGCCACTGGCCGCCATCCTGAGCCGGATGAATGCATAACCCCATTTACATCATTGAGAGAATAGTTATCTTCCCGAGACCGTGTACAGTTTTAAGGATCTATTTCTTGAGGAAATGGGTATAGAAAATAACATGACATGCATGCCGCTTATCTGAAAGATTTTCACCCGGAAGGTCTGGAGACCGTGAAACTTAACTGAGGTATTTCATTGTTTTCCTCAGTCCCTATAGTCAAATAGCCTACTTGGAGAATAACTTAAAATAGTCTACAGCAGATTATTCTGTATTCATATTCGGCCTTCATAACCTCTTCAGATGGGAAAGACTCGTTAAATTAAGGACCAAGAGGCGAGTCCTCCCAGGATGAAAGGGTACGAGTGAAATCAGCCAGGAATTGATTTCAGTGACCCTTAGGAGGTCGATCGCAGTTCAGGTAATTCGAAATTTGTGGTGGACAAAGTGGCACTGGGGTGGGTTATATCTGAGTGCATCGGTTACCCCGTAAACTCCGTGGCTTTTGGTCCACAAGCGAACTATACCGACTGAGTGACCGCCGCTTGTCGGCGAAGTTAATGCCAACTCTAGCGGATAGAGGGTGTCATGTGGTCAGCGCAACGGATCCCCACGGCTGTTAATCTCGGTTTTCTAGACCGGAGCCGCTTCTTTTCTCTTCAAGTAGCTCCTCAATTATCCTCACGAGGCTGAGTGGACCCTGTTCCAGACCCACTACTTCTCAGAAATTCTGGTAGCGCCGGGAATCGAACCCGGACCTCTGGATCTGTAGCCAGGAACTCTGACCACTAGACCACAAAGGAGGTCCTTCGGTTAACCTTTTTTTTTTTCCTTGGCACCACAGCCCCAGTGGGCCTAGGCCTACCTCCATGAACTTCTCCGTTCACTTCGGTTTTTCTAGAGCTTACATATTCGGTAGGACTCCTTGGGCGGGTGATCAGCTCGTCGCAAGGCCTCTACCTGTACACAAACACAGAAAAACGCACGCACACACACACACACACACAAACTAAACATCCATGCCCTGAGTGGGATTCGAACCCACGATCCCGGTTTCCAAGCGAGCGAAGACAGTACATGTCTTAGACCGCTCGGCTATCATGACCGGCTCGGTTACCCTTACCAATTTTTATCCTGCCGACTGGCTCACACTCGTCCTCCGGGACTGGTACAGTGGGTCCACTAGTGGCTGCCGACATACCAAATGGACCCAGTCTCACCCTCACATCACGCGTTAAGAAAGAAATTTTGAGCAGAATGTCTTGAGAAGCTGACAGTCGCTCCAGTAGTCTAGCCTTTCATGGAATGCAGTAGGTCATTGTCATGTACAGAGGAGTACATTACTGGTTCTTGTTCTTGGCCACGTTGTGTATGTACAGATAGATACTTTATTGTAATTGTAAGGTATTCAGGTCTGTTGTACTTGTATGGTATTCCGGTGTTATAATCTGTGGTTGTAGAACATATTACAATGCATAACCATTGACTGTAACACCTGAATACCCTAACAAGAACAATATACTTGAATACTTGGCAATTATAATAGTGTACTTACCTTTACATATACAACAGCCAGAGGAAACCAGTCCACACCTTCCAGCCTGATTTCTTTAAGATACACGTTAATACGAGAGTGATTCGGTAAAAAGGTCACAAATGGAATTAAAACAGCCGTAATTGACGTAATATGTTTTCTGTTAGTATCACTAGGTAGCAGAACAGTCCAGCTTCATATCAGTCTAGGTAGCAGACGCATATGCATATGTTGAGAGGGTGGTTTCAGTAGTCAGAATGGCAACAGTGCTTGTGGAGTATCCTACTGAAAAGCAGAGTTCTGTTGTGCGGATTTTTTGGGTAAAAGTAATTGCAAAGGATATTCATAAATGTTTTGCGTTTACGGTGGGAATTGTTTGTCGCGTAAAGCGATTCAAAACTGGGTCGAAAAATTCTCTCAAAGACGAAGAGGTTGAAACGAAAGTGCAGAAGTGGCTGAGACAAATGAATTAGTGTTGGTGGAGGATATGTCGAGAAATAAACGTTTTTTTTTCAGGATCGAATAGCACGTGTTTTACGTTTTATATCCATTTGTGACCTATTTACTAACTCTCCCTCGCATTTCTGACCCGTATACCAGAATTTTCGCGTGATCATTTCACTTCGGGTTTACGGACCAAATTATTGTAGGTTCATGCAATTCGCATCTCTTACAAGTGTTAGGTTGCATTTTAAAAATTATTTTACCCAACAGTAGTGTTGCCGAGGGTAGCGCAGTTACCTTGTTGGTGTATTTTCCGGGCAGTAAAACTTTGTGAGTTAAAGAATCGAGAGAAGCTTGTGACGAAACAATTGTGTTCAATTTAAAGGTATTTTCCGGACAATAATCTGGATTGGCTGAGTAAAATATACGATATTTTCATTCAGGATGGGCTGAGCTGCTACTGAAAATCGAACCAAACAGCTCCTGATTATAAGTGCTGAGTGTGTGGGCACTGCCGGGGTCTTTCTGCCACTCACTGTCAGTTCGAGGCATCGTGACTTCATGAATTGGCACAGAGTCATTTAACAATATCAAAATCATATAGGGTACCACATACAGTTCTGGTGTACCGAAAGATGTTGCGGTGACAAACACTCTAGACTGTGGACATGAGTAATACACAGAGATGGTCCATTGTGCCGACAATCTGACTGTCCTCGGGCGGCCAGCCGGCCAGCAGACCGGATTTGATCGCAGATGGAGAGCAAAAGTGGTTTACGTCATTGTCACTGCTTTGAAGAGGAATTTGGCAGTAGAATACGCCTGCCTTTGCCCCGTGTTTTGATACAAAGGAAACAAATGTGAAACTTCATACAAATTAAAGGGATAGATCTTATTAAAGAAAAATGTAACGGACTTGTCTAGCACTAGCACTTAAGATTTTTACTGGGGAGGTGCTCGGTTCGAATCTCGTGCGGAGCATTGGCTGACCTGACTCGAGGTATTCGTCATCTTCTTTACTCCTTACAGGAAGATAACGTGGATAGGATCTCAGGCCACGATCGCTTCCTTCCAGATGCTTTCCTGCTCATCGTTCATCCATCGTTCTGCCTTTGGACCCTGTACAGGTTATGCCGAACAAAAACAAACTTCATGGTCTGTAGTCCGCAAGTGAACTATACCGACCGAGCGACCGCCGCTTGTCGGCGAAGTTAGTGCAAATTGTTGTTGATAGAGGGTGTCAGGCGATCAGCGCAACTGACTACACATACTTAAAGGGCCAGTTTTGTGGCTCAGCCCTCATACTCATACATACACATACGTACTTCATTAACAACATTCCTATATTTATATAAAATAGATATGTTAGAAAAGTAAAGGAAGTAATTGTACTGATTATTAAGAGTATGCGCTCAGATTTAAGTTAAGATCTATATTAAGAATCGCGGGGTTACCGCTATTACAGAATGAGATGTTTATAAGAATGTGCTACAGAAGGCCGGATGGGCATTGCCTAGGCATTTTTTGTATTTGCAGTATTTTTCTACGATAAAAAAAATCCCCACGGTCGATAATCTCGGTTTTCTAGAACGACAGGTTATGGCGAAGGCATCGTAAAATATCCCACAATGGAATTATTTAAAAAAATAATTTTTTGACATGTTTCTATACAGGTGAGGTTGCATATCCGTTAACCCCACATTCATCTCTATGGCGTGGTGCCTAATTAATTAAGCATTGCGACAGCTTTGACTTGTGAACTATTCACATCTCTTCAGGTTTCATTCCTTCATTCATCAATGTCTCTACAGCCCTTGTGGACCTAGGCCGCTTTTTTCAGTTTCCTAATCGTATACACAGTCGATAGGACTCCTTGGACGGGGGATCAGCCCGTCGCAAGGCCGCTGCCTATACAGAGGACAACACAAACACAGAATAAACACTCAGACATCCATACCTCTAGTGGGATTCGAACCCCCGCGACCCCATCGTTCGAGCGGGTGAAGACAGTTCATGGGTTAGACCGTGCGGGCGTTGTTTTCGGCTTCTTTTCAGGTTTGTTTCGAAGATAATGTAAAATTATACGGATTTATTTTGCTTTATTCATTGGCAGATGGAATAATTATTAGATTATGTAGGATTTGAGGTTCGCGCAGCCGTGGTTACGAAGAGCCAAGTCTTCTTGGATATAACTCCATGTACATGGAATTATACCCTAGGAGACAGAACTCATAATCATTAGATTAGTGCTGTTCGTCAGGTGGCAGAAGTTTCATTTATGACTGTATAGACTAGACTATAAGCCTAGATATTATATGATTATTAACGGTTGTCCAAATTGTCTTGTAGGTGTAACTCCCAATCGACTCTACATTGGATGTATGTGTATATGCATGTAAAGAAAAAGCTATCCTTGTAACAGGCCGTGGAGGTCCTTAGGTTTGTGAGACGTCGGGGCTCTCACATTTTGTAGACAACCGGCTCACAGATGGCGGTTAAGTTGTCAGTCTTACGCGCCGGCCGTCCGCCCACCCGCTCGCTCTTTACCCCCCCTACCCCCAGGAAGATTTCAGGTACTCATTTCTGATTAGATCCCAGGGCCATAGTGCCGCTGGAAGTATTAGGAAAATAAAAAAATATTTAAATGTAGTAGGATAGCACAGTCAGCGTAGTGATTAGGCTACGGGCTGGACAACCGGGGAATCGGGGTTCTATTCTAGACAAAATGTGTTTGTTTCCTCTAAGAGCGTCCAAGACGGACCTGGATACCCTGGGTCTGTTTCCCCAAAGGTAAAAGGGACCGGGTCATAAACCTAATCAGTCACCTTTACCTGGTGCTGAGGTTAAGGATGCGTGGAGCTGCGCTTCCTCTTCCTCGATGTGCTTTCAGGGTGTGGCGCGTAATTAATCACGAGGACAACTTTACCTTTTATATTTAAAATCGTTTTCTCGGGGATAAGGTTGGCAGAGGCGTGGATTTCTTTACACCCTGACTAGCGTAAGAATGTGTTGGACCATTTTTTGTTTGTCTAAAACATCTTTGATGGCACGTCTTTGTCAGAGACTGACGCGGTTCCTTACGTCATCATTAGAAAGGTACTAGATTCTGTTTTCAACATGCAGTGGATACTGCATACAGGATACAGGAGGTCGTGTTCAACACGCAGGAAGTTTGTTCGGCACGTTTGCCTACTCAAGGCATGACGTAGCTCCAGAGATGTTTCTGACAAAGTATATCTCCATTTGGGAGCCGGGGTAGCGCAGTCGGTATAGCGACTGGCCGCGGCCTGGACGACCGAGGAGTCGGGGATTCGATTGCCGGTAATAGGTAAAGTCCCTGTGCTTACCCAATAAAGCACTACGCCATGAAAGCGTATGGGGGAGCGGATGTTTCTTGACCTTGGCACTAGTTTGAGGTGAGTGGTCATCTTCACGCTCCAGCCGCTTTACCCCCGGGAAAGAACTCCGGTACCCATTGGATAGGAGCTTCGGTGGACCCCAGAGCCGGTCTGGACGGATTGGAGGAGTGAAAATTCTTGACCCTACCGGGACTCGAACGCGGTAGCGTAGTTGGTTGAGGCACAATGCTACAAGCCAGAAGGTCGTGGGTTCAAGTCTCGATGAGGCCATTGAATTTTTTCAGTTTACCTAATCTTTCCAGCCGCACTATGGCCCTGGGGTCGACTCAGCCTCTAACAGAAATGAGTACCAGGAATATTCTTGGAATATTCTGGGGGGTAAGGGGCAGTCGGCGCGTAGGGCTGACAGCCTTGCCGCCATCTATGAGCCGATTGTCTAGAAAATGTGGGAACCTCAACATCTCACAACCCTGTGGGTCTCCACGGCCTGTTACAGGGATACCTTTACTTTTACTTTTTACCTGGACTCGAACTCCGACCCCTCAGCCGTCCAGCCCGTAACCAGTCGTTATACCGACTACGCTACCCCGGCTCCTTCGAGTTCTGGTAGGGTTAAGAATTTTCTGTTCACCACGTCTTTCAGACCGGCTCTGGGATCCACCCAGCCTCCTATCCAATGGATACCGAGGGCGCTTTCCCCAGGGGTAAAGCTGCCGGAGCGTGAAGCTGACAACTCACCTCCAACTAGTGCCGAAGTAAAGAAAACGCGGATCTATACATCCACTCCCCCGTAGTTCTTAATTAGTTAAGCACAGGGACAACTTTACTTTTTATATCTCCAGTCAGCCATGTTTATCTTCATGTGTTGCAGGTGTGATTTTAAGTGTTTTGTTTTCATTATTTAGAAGTACAAGGGGGTTATTATAAGAGGCGATTGCACTCGGGTAATGCTTGCTACCATTCAGTCCAGAACCTTTTGTCTTCTTGTCTGTTGTCCAAAAACATAAAAATTAGAATATACAAAACTATAATTTTGCCTGTGGTTCTGTATGGGTGTGAAACTTGGTCTCTGACATTAAGGGAGGAACATAGACTGAGGGTGTTTGAGAACAGGGGGTTGAGCATATTTGGACCGAAGAGAGATGAAGTGACAGGAGGTTGGAGAAAACTGCATAATGAGGAGCTTCATAACTTGTAGTCTTCTCCAAGTATAATTAGAATGATCAAGTCAAGGAGGATGAAGTGGGCAGGTCATGTAGCACGAATGGGGGAGACGAGGAATGCGTATAGGATATTGGTGGAAAAGGCAGAAGGAAAGAGACCACAGGGAAGACCACGGCGTAGATGGGTGGACAATATTAGAATGGATCTTAGAGAGATAGGATGGGATGGGATGGATTGGATAGATCTGGCTCAGGATAGGGACCAGTGGCGGGCTCTTGTGAACACTGTGATGAACCATCGGGTTCCATAAAATGCCGGGAAATTCTTGAGTAGCTGCAAAATTGGCGGCTCCTCAAGAAGGGCTCAGCTCCATGAGTAAGTAAGTAAGTAAGTAAGTAAGTAAGGAATCAAAACGGTTAATCATTTCACTAAGATATTCAATTCTTGGAACAAGGAATGTAATGCATGGCTGTAGCATTAGGCATTGTTTTCTTGAGGCTTCTGCTATAAAGTTCTAAAGATGTTTAGATATTTGGTGTTATCGAGTCAGCGCTTATCAAAGCACGTCATATAAAGTTACCACCTTTCAAGACGGCACAGCAAAGCTACTTTACTTCGTTCAGAAGTCACAGTCCACTGCTTGACCATTGTATGTTTGTGTAGGAAAGCTGGTAGCGGCGAACAATGGGCCGAAATGCGGGGAGACTGATTCAGAACTGTGCTTTTCACGGCTGAACTCACACCTCTGTCCTTTTAATCATATCATTTCTACCCATCAAATGGAGAAAATCGTGGACTGATATATTTTATTATATGTAATTAAGATAATTGTATAATTTGTATAATTCATACGTTTCTTCTCCTCGGCGCTACAGCTCAGGGTGAGCTTTGGCCTCCTGAACAATCTGCCTCCTTTCTTCTCTACTTTTCACCTTTCCTCCCCAGCCTTCATTTCCGTGCAGTCCATCCAACCGAGGCCAATTGTCTGGTTTCTGAACAGTTTAGTTTTACGGTGTGAGGACCTGGAGGACCAGGGTATTCCTCTTCGTCTGGCTCCTACCCCTTGACATATCCGGCATGGGTGACTCTACCAGTAGCTCCTCTACCGCCAGCATAGCACTCAGGGTCTCAGGAGCACTCAAACCCCACCACCATGTTAAGGTGGAGACACTATCGGTGGGGTGGGTGTATAATTTATACAGAGGGGCACGCGGTAGCGTAATTGGTTGAGGCACTATGCTACAAGCCCGTTGATGACATTGGATTTTTTTTTCAGTTGACCTAATCCTTCCAGCCGCACTATGGCCCTGGGGTCGACTCAGCCTCTAACAGAAATGAGTACCAGGAATATTCTTGAAGTATTCTTGGGGGTAAAGGGCGGCCGGCGCGTAGGGCTGACAACCTTGCCGCCACCTTTGAGCCGATTGTCTAGAAAATGTGGAAACCTCAACATCTCACAACCCAGTGGGTCTCCACGGCCTGTTACAGGGGTACCTTTACTTTTACTTACTTTACTTTACATATAAACAGTAATTATTGAGACCAATTTAAAATAGATATATTATTAAGACAGTTTTCATAATAACTCTATAATTTATACAGTAAATATAAAAAGTAATTACTGAGACAAATTTAAAATATGAAATGTTTTTTAAACTTATTTTACTTACATAAAGAGCTGGGATAGCTCAATCTATATTTTAGAATATTTTTAGGATCTTTATTAGATCCTGGATATCACAGTCGGTATAATGGCTTGGCTACGGGCTTTACCGAGATATCGGGTTCAATTCTCAGCAGAGGCAACAGGTTTGTCTATTTACTGGGTTCATACCGGCTCTGTGACCCATCCAGTCTCTTGTACACTGGGCACCATGGACTGTTTCCCGGGTAAGGGTAGGGGGTGGGGGGACTAAAGCAACAGGGGCTTGAAGCCGACCACTTACCTCCATTTAGTGCCGAAATAAATGACCTGAATTTCATGATGAGAACTGTACTGCCGCATGCAAGGTACTCTCAAAGGACTTGGAAGTTTGGACAGACTTTAACCATAGAAATGTCATCTTTCCTTGGGGATCCTCGCCACCGTTTCAGGTTGCTCCTCGCCCTCCATCATAGATATGTAACTGTATAAATTCTCATAAGAACCTCAGGTACAGGGAAGTAATTCCTCCACATGTGTGTTGATGTAATTAAGATAAAGTTGAAACAGATGGCACGTGCTGCCAGATATAATAATTTTTATAAATGTTGAAGTTATCGACACTTGGCACTTGTAGGGCTAAAGACATACTTCCAGAAGAGCAGGAGAACGAAACTGAGGAAAGGGAATTCTGTTCTTTCTTTCATTTTTGTTGGTCTTTTATTCATGTCTACTTTTTGTTTTCCCCTCCTTCCTAAATCTTTCATTCCTTTTCTTTACTCTTTGGTTTCTTTCGCTTATTCGCTTTTCATATTTTTGCCACTCTTTTTGCTTCATCCTTCCAACCTCCGTCCCTCTCTCTCCTTCCTCCTCTGTTTATTGTCATGCTTCGTGTTTTTGCTATGCGTCGTGTACGTAGAATGTACGTCATTGCCCGCTTGTGCCATTCGGGGAAATTCTGGGAACAACCTGTCTGGGAAATTACACACCTAGCACTCCCCCCCCCCAAACACACACACAAAACGCTTCCTTTAACATCGCCACCAGCTGTGTGTGGTGGAAGGCACAGGTACAGTGTCTGATTAGGTGTGTTCTATTCATAGTAACGTAGAATTGCGTAACGCGAATGGTGTTTCGATAATTGATTGTAAACACGAAAATTGGGGATTTCACAAATAATACCCGCGCACTCTGTCATTTTATGGCTACCAGTAATGGTGAATATTATCCAAATAAAGATTCTTTATCGCCATTAATGATGCCATCTTGCTCACTTGCAAAATCAAGGCTTCGGTACATAAGATGGTACGCAGACAAATTTCAAGGCTCTTAAGGGAAAACGTGGGTTTCAATTTAAAGTACGATTCTAAGCTACTGAAACAGTTCAGTTATTGAATTTCTGGACATTATCCATCGTCCTGTTTTTTTTTTATTTAAAACACAACATTTCGAAAACTGTGGCCACTGTCTCCGGCCTCAGGTAACGGCCTGCGCAATTGGGCCCTATCGATTGGGTCCAGCTGAGTAGGTTTTTACCTGAGGCCGGAGACAAAGAGTCCAGTTTTCGAAACGTGTTTTAAATACAAAACCAGGACGATGGATAATGCCAAGAAAGTCGGTAATTGTATTAATATAACAAGCTTTTATTTTAAATCTTATTTACTGAAACAGGCCACTGTGTTGTCACATCTTACATCCATAATTATATGGCCTGCCGTGTTGCCGTCTCCTACAGCCATTATAAAATGAAACAATCTAAATATATTTTCGTCCATTTGCAGTTGCAGAAAATTTGAGAGCCAGTAGGATATCGCCATAATGGCTTTAAGTCTGTAGTGTTTGAAGAAATTTCCTTCATTTTTAATCAGACCTGTGAGATGCGGAGTGTTTAAACAGCGGAAATTGTCGTCAGCTCATTCGTTATGGTTGCCGGTCACGGTGTATTTTTGCAAGTCGAGTTCGACATAACTACCTGTACTGTTCGAGAAGCTGATTGTCACTCAGCTGGTCGAGAAATTTCCTCTTATGTGGAACCTACACATTTATTACTGTGGGCACAAGAGCCCCGTACCCTTCCCATCTTTGATATGATCACTCTTCTAAATATCTGCCGGAGAATATAAATTATGAAGCTTCTCATTATAAAGTCTCCTGATTCCTCCTGTTACTTCTATCTTCGGCCTAGGTATGCTCCTGAACATCCAGTCCTAGAACAGCGGGTTCCCGGGAGGGAGGAGTCAGTAAATTTCAGAGGAGAGATTGCTGTAAGTCATTAAAAATTTGTTTCACAATATAACTGGTACACGAGTTCTGGCTCCATGGAGTAGAGTCATGTTGAGACGCTGTTAGTTTTCCGGGGGGGGGGGACCAGAAAACTGGCTTACAAACTTGCATTTTAAGGCTCATTGCTGAACGATCGAGAGTATTCGGGATAGAAGAATGCATCTTATAAAAAGTTATTTTAATTTTTGGTATTAATATCTGGTGCAGTTCCTTTTCTAATTTTGAACAAAAAATGCAGAATGGGCAGATGTCCACCCCATCAGAGCCTGGCGGTGTCTGTGTTAGCTAAGGAATTCCCAGTCTTTCATGTAATCCAAAGTTTCGTCACCAAGTTCGCAGTATTTCTTCACTTGTCCTTATCCTGAGCCAGATTCAGTCTATATCCTCCTGTCCTATATCTTTAAATCCTACTTTAATATTGTGGCGTATTTGTTCCATGCAAGAACGGTTGAGCCCCAGCAACAGCCGTTTCTAAGTAATGCACGCAACAGTGGAACAACGGGGTTATGCAACCCGCTTCTAGGCAACGTCCCGCTAACACACACTTCCGCGCAGGTGCAATGACATCACATCCCGACAGTGCTCACCTATCACACGACTAATATTTTCTGCGTGGTCTGCGCTACGCAACAGTAGGGCTGTGTTTTCTACGTTGTCCATGCCTCGGCTATATAACACGAGTCCGCCTGCAGCTAAGAATAGTTCAGAAGAGTTCTTAGTTGAGTTCCGAGGTTCCAGGGTGAGTGAACAAGAAATGGCAAGAAGACTTCGTAGTGATTTGAAGTGACAGTTTTTGTGTTGAGATCCGTTGCTAGGATACGACTAGTGATAACAGAATCCTAGTAAGTGTGTAACGGTGAACTGTAAAGTTTGTAAATCAGCGATAGCGCTGTATTAATTGTAATTAAGAGAACTTGTAACCGAAGTGCCAATAAATACAATCATCCGATCTAGAATCTGGTAACTTAGCCCATAGGGTTGTGAGACGTTGAGGGTCCCACATTATCTAGACAATCGGCTCAAAGATGGCGGTAATGTTGTCAGCCTTACGCGCCGGCTGACCCCTGGTAACTCTGTGACATATTGTTTCTTTCCTTCCGGCCATTGGAATTTTCTTGACACGCTATAGATGCAGGACATGCAAACAGGCGAGTTTTAGGAATGGTTAAATATTGAAGAGGTAACAAAACATGTCACTTTTCTCGACCACCATTTCGCTATGAATAATAATATGAACTGACTTTAATTTCTACCGTTTGAAGCTCTGAATTCCAGACGCTGTTCGACACAACATTGGATGACAACTGTTGTTTCTTTCGGTATGACCCACATATTTTTTTAATAGGTTCTTAAATATTAATCAGATTTAGAAAAGACGTTACAGCTAAAAGTTGACCTCAGTAGTATAAATATTTCATGTTCTGTACGTCTTTGTTTAAATTATGAGCCAGTTTTGAGAACACGGGTATCCACATTGCGTGGATGGGCTAAGTTTTCGGTGCGCAGGTTGTAAGTCGTATCTATAGCGGCTTCAGGGCTCTTTAAAGTTCATCGGTTACTATATGTACCACCTGCTGTAACATACCAATACTTTGCATTCTGCTCACACAGTGTATTTGTATGTTGCATATGATTCTTACAATAAAGAGATTTTATCCCCGAAACAGCACTAACCGGTTGGTCTTTGTAGTGGAGACGTAATGTGTTTCCTCTGAGGTACGAACCAAATCTTTATATATTATTTGGAAGAAAGTCAAATTCGAGCCCTGTTTGAGGCCCTGTGCAATTTATTAATTAATTAAACACTACGCCATGAAGACGTATGGGTGAATGGAGGTATAGCTCCACCATTCTTGACCTCAGCACTGGATAGAGGTGAATGGTCAGCTTCACGCCCCAGCCGCTTAACACACTGGGAAAGATCAAGCGGTACTCATTGGTTAGGATACTGGGTGGATTCCAGAGCCGGTCTGGACATTGTGGATTAAAGAAACATCTTTTGCCCTGGCCGGGAATTGAACTCCGGTCGTCCAGCCCGTCGCTATACCGACGTAGCTATCTCGGAACTATAAATTCGTGGTTGTCGTGACTGTGTCGCACACCGTCTACTGTTGACGGAATAACACTGTCGTTAAGTAGCATTGGAAACGGATGTGTAGCCATTTGTATGTCAAAGCAGTATATGAACTCCGATTGGGATTTCTCTCTAGTTCCTGAAATGTAAAATTCTTTCGTTTTTCAGAGGGCAGAAGACACTTCCTTCGCTTCGGACTGTAGTCCACGTACTCAAGTAGCTGTAAGGTACGTTACGAAACACAATTGAATTTCCCCTACTCGTTACGTCATAGTCGCCCACAAGTTAAGTGCCATTTCCTGAACGGTTCATCATACACACGCAAAGCATAATTTGTGTACTATCATTGTTCAGCCGTTCAAATTTTTTTGTCGATGTGAGGGTTTTGTATATAAAATTTTAAGTAAAATGAGAAATGCTTTCGAAATTTGTACTGGATTTAACTGGTTTCAGGCTAAAGTTCTGTGGTAGGCTGTTGTGAACGTGGTAATGAGCCCATCGATTCCATAAAAGCAAGAAATTTCTACTCTATCTGAACGATTTTCAGCTGTTCAAGGGAAGACGGTGCGCCGTGGTACTTGATAGTAGGATACTTTCTGTATCATGTGCTAAACGCCGTAGATTGTTATGTAAAGCGTTGTTTAACTATTTAAATGGGAGAGACAGGCACGCAAAGTTTGTCACGCATCCCTGCTGTGAGTGCAGGAAGTTATGAGCGAGATAAATAAAGCCTACCGATTTCCCCGTTGCTTATAGATCTATAGTCCTACAGTCCCTACAGAGTTATTATTATTGTTATTGTTATTATTTTATGGTAGGGGGAAGATTTTTCTCATTTCCACGTCATCCAGACCGGCTTTGGGGCCCACCCAGTGGGCACACAATGGGTATCGGTGACTCATTCTCCAGGGGTAAAGGAGCCGGGGCGTGAAGCTGACCGTCGAGGTCAAATGCGTGGATTATACATCCACGCACGCCTTCATGTCGTAACAATTAATTAAGCATAGTGACTACTTTACCTTTTTTGCTATTATTATTGCTATTGCTGTTGCTATTATTATTACTGTTATTGTTATTATGTACGAGTATTTTATTTTTAGGAAGAACAGATTATCATTACTGTGGTTATGAAGACTTCTGACTTTTGAGATATAACGCCATGTAGTCCTTTGAAAGTCAACCGACGTTTCGAAGGAACATGTACTAGCCTATTATTCGACCCTGAGGATGGAAGCAACGTATTCGTTAAATTGTGCCGCCAGATGAGGCCGAAATATGTAGCGCGTTGTAACACTATAAGACCAATAAACCCCTTGTTGCACGGTAATGTGTGAGTGAGTTTTGATAGTTGTGTTGAGACAGGAACAATTTAAGAGTAATATATAGGCAACACGGCGTTATATCCCAGAAGATAGAAGTTTCGCACCATCGCCATGTTTGAAGCTGTTGACGTAGAAGCAAGATGACCAGATACATTTGTGATCTGTCTTCGTAGATCCAGTGGCTCGTTAGGTGTTGCCGTCAGGCAGGAAGTTAAAAATTATCTCACGGCCACTGTGTTGTTATATTGCAGGCTATAAAATAAGTAAGCTTAACAAAAATTGCATACTTTTTAAAATCTGTCAAAGTAAAAGGTAAAGTTGTCCCTGTACTTGATTAATTTAGCACTACGCCATAAAGACGTATGGGAGAGCGGATATATACAGGGTGTTTCACGACTTTAGGGCATAACTGCAAGAGGTGATTTACTAGGTCTTTGTGATCAAAAAAGTTCATATAAACATGTGTCCGATTTTGGACGGTTGCGGAATTATGATCGTTTTTTTTTTCATTCCCGTACACGCCCTCGTGTGAACCGCGTCTATCAGCTGGAGAGTCGCTATTTTTAGCCAGCTACAGACAGAGCGCTCTCGTTATCTCGACACTTGAGATGTACCTAAGGCGGGGAGGGTTGGTATGTCCGGCGCGGTTCACAACCGAGCGGCAGCCTGTGTTGCGGCCGGCGGTGGCATTTTCGAAAATCAGCTTTAAGCACCAATAAATTCAAATTAAAGGTAATTTCACGAAGTTAACTTTACATTCATACTTTAAATGTATCATGTATTATGCTGGTTTATTATTTTGTTCCGTTTATTGTCAGTAATCGTTACCTTCTATTCTGAGTTTAAAACGGTCATAACTCCGTAACCGTCCAAAATCGGACACATGTTTATATGAACTTTTTTGATCACAAAGAACTAGAGAATCATCACCTCCTGCAGTTATGCCCTAAAGTCGTGAAACATCCTGTATGTTAACATTTTCTTTACCTCCGCGCTAGATGAAGGTTTTTAAATGTTACCATACGTTATTTTAGGGCCCTAAATTAAATGGCCCTGGTGTCGCCCCCACCCTATAGGCTCTTGCGTTTGCGTATTCACATTAATAGTACGCAATCGTAAAAATTAAAATGTACAAAACCTGTACTTGGTGCCTGGAGTTAGGAGGACGCGAATATACAGAAGGCATATGAGAACAGGTTTCTGAGGAGAATGTTTGAACCGAAGGAAGGGGGCTGAAACAGTAGGATACTGGAGAAAATTCCAGGATGAGTAGCTTCAGAACTTGTACTCTTCGCCAGATGTAATTAGAATGATGAAGCCAAGGAGAATGAGATGGACAGGGCGAGAAATGCATATAGGATGTTGGTGGGAAAGTCAGAAAGAAAGAGACCACCAGGAAGACCAAGACGTACGTGGGTGGACAATATTTAAAGTGGATCTTAGAGAAGGATTCTTGTGGCTCAGGATAGGGGCCAGTGGAAGGCTTTTGTGAACACGGTACTGAACCTTCAGGTTCCATAAAATGTTTGGAAATTCTTGAGTAGCTGAGCGACTGGCTGCTTCTCAAGACTTCATGTACTTAGGCAATTATGAACTGTGACTTTGTTATGGCCTCCGATGGCATAACATTCATACATAATTTCTTGAAAACCGGTCAGCTGGTTTGGAGTTGAAACAGCGTGACGATCACATAAACCTACTTTGTTTCCCTAGAAGCAAGTACGCCGAAAAGGAAGCGATAAAGGACAGACTGCTCGCAGTGTGGGTTTCGACTGGTTCAACTGCTTGCAGTACCTATATGCCGCTGTTCAGTGCCGGGGAACCAAGTGGGTGTTTGTGCTAATGGCACGACGTGACGAGCCAGTGGTGGGGGGTGATGAGCAGGCAAAGTGGGAACCAGGAAATAGCGACGGCGCGTTTCTCATTGGTTAGTTCATTTCAGGAAGACCGTGATCCATGCACTGTTGCCAAATTGATACGTGTATATCTGTGACTGTTAACAGCAGCTTAAAGTCAAATTTATATTACGCAACAGTGTTTTTTTATCATATGAGTGGTATAAATAAATCACAAAAAGAGTCAAGGTGGCTCAAAGACGGGTTTGAGATTAAATACTGCCGCTCCTTTTTTTTTTTTCTGAAGAGAATGAAATGATGGGAAATCCGACAAAAAAAGATAATTTCGGAGATCTAGAGGTGGATGGGTGAATAACATAGAATTGCTGTTAAAGAAATAAGATAATGGAGGTGTAGATTGGGTTCATCTCGCACAGGATAGAGACCAGTGGCGGCGTTTTATGAATACGGCAATGAACTATCTTTTTTTATAAACTATTTTCTTGGTCATCTGACTGTTAGCGTCGTAAGGACTGTATCGCATTGAGTTCGTTAAAAGATGTTGAAGTGTAGGTTGGATTTATCTGGCTCAGGATAGCGATCAGGAGCGAGCTGTTGTGAACACAGTAATGAACTTTGGGTTCCATGAAAGGCGGGGAATTTATTGAATAGGTGAGCGACTGGTAGCTTCTCAAGAAGACTGTGCTTTGTATAGTTAGAGTAATTAAATGTTCATGATCAGAATATTTTTAGCCTACTTCCCTTATTTTGGGGGGGAAAAAATGGGTACTAACGTTTCTGAACATGTTTCCTCCATCTTCAGGATAGACGATTGACCTTGAAGGTGAACATCTTACTGCCTAGAGTAATTCATGGGTCTTTTGACTATGATGCAATGTACGCAATTAGTTTAATATCGTGGAAATTATCCATCGTCTAGATCATTGATTTCCAACCTGTGGGAGTGGAATTCCAGCCAGATTCTTCTCATAGTTCGTTTTTCTTTCCTTGGCACTACAGCCCCAGTGGGCCTAGGCCTACCTCCATGAACTTCTCCGTTTACTTCGGTTTTTCTAGATCTTAGACATTCGGTAGGACTCCTTGGACGGGTGATCAGCTCGTCGCAAGGCCTCTGTCTGTACACAAACACAGAAAAACACACACAAACTAAACATCCATGCCCTGAGTGGGATTCGAACCCACGATCCCGGCTTCCGAGCGAGCGAAGACAGTGCACGCCTTAGACCGCTCGGCTACCGTGACCGGCCATAGTTTGTTTTAGCAGTATTTAATCATCACTTGCGTAGACAGTTGTCAGCATTATTAATCCAGATAATAATATACTTAGAGAGTGTAGATTTCAACATCTGTCGGCATTATTCGTTTCCAATTTAAGAGCATCGTGTGGCATTTTCATCTTAAAATTTTCTAATATTTTACTCAACAGTTTTGGTATCGTTCTGTTTACCAGTTAATTCTTCATATTGTTGTAGGCAGTTGTGCAAAACGTTACTTTGAGTTCAATAATGAAAACGGAGCCGCTGGAGAATTTGGTGGGAACCAGAATGGAGGGTGGGGGTTGAGAGGATGTCAAAAGTTGGTGAACCACGAGTCAACATTTTGTGCTATTCGGAAACTGGTTATTCTTACGGCCTATTACAAAAGTGGGATTTAATCTGACGAGTCTGCTTGAAGGAATCACTGTCATTGCACAGGGTTCCTTCAGATTAGGTCCAAATTTTCCTTGAAGATGGAAGAAGAACGAACTTCTGAATCGCTCTGTCCGAAACCTAGACAATGGTTGGTGGTGGAACTGATTATTAACCCTCTAAAGAAATTATTTATTCTGAATGATATATTAAATCTCAGCCCGTACCTCACAGGAAACACATTACGTCTCCGCTACAATGACAAACCGGTTATTGCTGTTTAGCGAAACAGTTACTGTTTACTGTGAGAGCCGTACGGGACACACAGATACACTGTGTGGGCAGAATGCGGAGTTTTAGTATATTAAAGCAGCTGGTACATATAGTAACCACTGGGCTTTACAGGGTAAGTGAAGTGCTGTAGTTTCGTAGTGGATCAAATTCGCTACCCTGGCCATAGTCAAAATATCCATCATCAGGATAATTTCTTTTTAAGGACGTTATACTGGCAGAAGTACGTGTCCTTCGCCCGGTGTATGTTTACATAGTGTCGTTGTTAATAAATGCCTAATCGTCATGCACTTGGTTTAGTTAAAGAATGCGAAAGAGTTAAATAGTTATGTCTTTAGTGTGGGTCCTACACTTATAACCACGCATTTAAGTAAAACAACCATAAACCTAAACACTAGGCACTTTGCTATATAACACACAGCACAATGTTATTAATATATCCACACGCATGTTTTGTGAAAGTAGGGACGATATACTGTTTAATTATAACATAAGTTCTTGGAAGAACTAATCACGTAATTTCTTTTGATGTGAAACGGGCCGCATCGGAAACGACGCGTCTTATTGTTGCGTGTATTCTTTTCAGCGGTAACGTTTTTACCTAGCCGTTGCTCAGCACCGAAAGGGGGGATACTCATATAGAACAGAGAACGTGGTGTCATGTGAAGTAAATGTAAGCTACTGCACTGCGGATCTTAAAATGGAATTTTGAAATACAGGGTGATTATAAATTATCGTCGGGGTTTCCGTGGCCTATAATTTTCAAACCGGAAACAACAAAATATATCTACTTACGGAATATGAAAGCATAACTCAAAAAGCTTTATTTTTCAACGCAGTATTGATTCTTCATATAATATTTTCTTTTAGTTACCCTTTTATATTCCGTAAGAAGTTTTATTTTGTTTCTTTCCGGTTTGAAAATTATAGGCCACGGAAATCCCGACAAAAATTAGAATCACCTAGAAATGTTACTCAGTAGATGTATGTAATTAATTTCGTGTCATATAGAAAATAATGATTCCTGAATCTCAGGCACGGATAAACGTTTTTATCACAATATTTAAGCACAAAAATCGGAAGAAATTTAATTATACATGTGATTAATTATTTTTTACCACAGTATTTAAACGTAATACTGTCCACAACGTCCAGACCGGCTGTGGGACGCACCCAGCCTCCTGTCCAATGGGTGCCGGAGGTAAAGCGACTGGGGCGTGAAACTGACGACTTACCTCCATCTAATGCCGAGGGCAAGAATTGTGGAGCTATTGCTCCACTCCCCCATGTGTCTTCATGACAGTTCTTAATTAATTAAGCACAGGGACAACTTTACCTTTTTTTTTAAGATGTGACAGACATGACGTAATGATTATTAACTTTTTACGTCGCCGGAACCATATTGGATAGTAGATCTTAGCAGCCAGTCTGAGTTTGTCTCTCTGACTGCAATTTCTTTGGCTGCTTTTCTGTGTTACATGTAAATCACGAATTTTGCTTTAACGTTGTGTTTGGGCAATTAAAATTTGTCATTTTTGCCACCCTGCTATTGCTGCATTATAAGCTAAGATTGTTCCCCTTATGGTTGTTCGTGTTCTGCCATAGTTACGTAACTCATTGTTGGGCAATATTTTTCATTTCGCATACAGACCACTGGAATGTTAGCTAATTACCAGGAGCGTTATGAAAGGAATGTATCTGGGACACATTCAGGAAGTTACAGATCTTCAAAACTCTGCACGTAGATTACATAAGTTTAATTATATATCCAAATCGTGATCAGCATTTCTTTTTGGGGTAGGGCGGTCGTTTTAACAAACGATTTAACACGTCAGGAAATAAAGACCTGTAAAAGGCAAAGGTAAAGTTATCCCTGTAACAGGCCGTGGAGGCCCATAGGGCTGTGAGACGTCGAGGCTCCCACAATTTCTAGGCTGTCGGCCCACATATGGCGGTGAGGTTGTCAGCCTTACGCTCCGGCCACCCCTCCCCCCAATGAAGATTCCTTGTAGCCGTTTCTCTCAGAGGCTGAGTCGATCCCAGGGCCCTCGTGCGGCTGGAAGGATTAGGTCAGTTGAAAAAAAAGAACTGACGTCGGGAATCGAACACGCGACCTTCCGGATTGTAGCATAGTTTGCATTGTGTAACATTTCTGGAGTGTTGGCTCCCATAGAATGTGTTTGAATTTCTTCTACAGGTTTCGTTCGGAAAATGTTTCGCTCCAATTAAAATTTAGACAGGTACACTCGAGGTGTGCGTAGAAACGCTTGCAGATCTTCACGTAAGATGTTCGTTATTGTTCGATTTTAACTCAAGTCAGACTATCGCCAGATTGTATTAGAACTCACCAATACAGAATTTCATGAAAATCCATCCTGTGATTTCTGGAATTGTTAACGTGCGGGCAGAAGAAGAAAGTCACATGACGAAACAGATAGGCGTATTTGTGTAACTTTTCGTAGTGCACGGACAAAGAGAAAAGTACATTTTATTATATGAAGTCAAAAGTTCTTTGTGTTTGTCACTTCTTCACGATAGCTTCCTCTAATAACTTTGTCCTATATTATTATTATTATTATTATTCAACGTCTGCTCCTCATGTAAAAATTGCCCCTCCGCTAGATGTGCATCAGCTGCTAATGTTGTTTGCAGGGACGTTGACGTATTCGGAGCCAGGAGCATTCTCCTCAATCGATTGTTATAATATGGTGTAATTGTTACTTTTATTAATTGTTACTTTTATTACTTGCACGAACGTAAACTAGAATTAAACTGAATTATTATTATTATTTCTAAATATTTATACATTTCTCAATTGTCAATAGCAACGTAGACTTGTGATAATGACATTATTATTATTATTATTATTATTATTATTATCATTATTATTATTATTATTATTATTCTTTGACTTTATGTTGTTTGTCCAGTATGTAACTACTTTATCAGCACTGTGCCGTGTCTATAATTGGCCCTGCGGCTGTTGGCTCAGCACATGAATAATAAAGAATTGAATTGAATTGAATTATTATTAGACCACTGATGTTCGGAGACATTTTAATGAACTGGAAAGTTCTGTTTTCTGGGATACAAAGCCGTGTAGTCCGTTGAAAGTCAACCGAGGTTTCGGAGGAACATATCGCCTCCAT
>NW_019745080.1:944061-1052183 GCF_002891405.2 Cryptotermes secundus
AGTTCCCGTTGGCTCGCCCGTAGGGCAGAATGAACCGCCGGTACCCATTGGCTCTCACGCACAACCGAGCGAACCAGTAGGAGACGAGAACAAGATAATCAGCATGGCCCTGCAGAGGCCGTTTGTGCTGGTCTAGAAAAAGACGGGGGAGTAGTGGTAAGGGTGCGGTGGACAGAGAACCGAGGAGTATGGGAGAGAAGTCGTGTGTCTGCGTCCAAGGCTTGCAATGGCTGGTTGTTGTGTTAAGATCATGTAAACTTTCTCTTCTTACGAACTCGGAAAATATTTCGAAGAGGTCATGGCGCTTGCATCACGATACACCTGCGGGAGATCGCAGTACGTTGTTACGAAACAAATATTCAGAACGACAGTAATGGATTGGACATCCATATTTCGATCCCCAGCGAGAGCATCGCGTGCCTTCTCTTTCTCATCACTCTCCCGACGGTTCTCTCTTGCCCCAGAAGAGAGCCACAATATGGACGAACCAGCTCCTGTAAGCAGAGTCCTCAAGAAGCTAATAGTCGCTCTGTTTGTCAGATTTGGGTCTTTTGTGGAACACGGGGGTTCAGTCGGAGCTCATCTCGATCCTGAGGCAGATGTAGACCCTGCCTTCCCATCCACTTTAATGTGATTGTTCCATCTACGTCTTAATCTTCCAAATTATTTCTTTCTTAAGGGTTTCCGTCGAAATTTCTTAGCTTTCATACACGGCACACATCTCACCCAATTTATTTCTCCTTGATTTAATCGCGGTATAAAGGCAAAGTAATTCTTGTACATAGTTAAACCCAACGCCATCAAACATGGGGAGTGAAGGTATAGCTCCATTGTTCTTGACCTCGGAAATAATGGAGGCGAGCGGTCAGTTTCAGGCTCCATCCGCTTTACTTGAGGGGAAAAGTTCGTCAGTACCCATTGGATAGGAGGCTGGGTGGGCTCCCGAGCCGATATGAACGCCGTAGAGTAGAGGAAGATGTCTTGCACCTGCTGGAAATCGAATCCCGGTCGTCCAGCCCGTCGCTATACCGACTGGGCTATCTCGGATCCTTTTCTTTCAGAAATGCTAGAAAATTTTCCAATTTTACATTTGGAAAGATTGGATGCAAATGTGAAATTAAGTGTCAGTTGGGCAAAATGCAGGCTTGTGCTAGGGAAGTAAGCCACTTTCACTGTGTCTATTTATTTACATGTTTGTATTTTATTTAATGACGCTGTGAATAGGTGAGACCATATAGCGTAGAACGTTAGAATGATTATTGAATGATCAGTTGAAAAGGAGGCGGCCGTAGCCTATTTCAAGAAACTAGTCCGGCATTCGCCTGGCGGGACTGATAATAACTGAGGAAACTTCAGTTGAGGTAGTTCCTGTTCCGGCTGAAAATTGACCCGGCAGTTACAGAAAAGAAGTGAGAAGCGTTACCACTTGCTGGGTCATTTGGCTGTCGCAAGCTATCTACTGCCTCAGTAAATCTTAAAATAATTGTGTGGAAAATCACTCCATTCATGGGTTATACAGGTGTCCCAGGAGGAAAGGCCAATATTCTGGGAGGCCACCGTATCGGTCATTCTGCTCAAAAAAGTATGTATGTACATGTGACCTATTCCGAACGGTTTCCGAGATAGAGCTATTTCACTGTACACTACACTACACTACACTGTACAGATGAGTAGCACGCCATGTCCTCACACGAGTTGCAAAGTGCACTGCTGTTGACGGTGGAATTTTAGAAAATGTATTATACTAGATAAACTGTACCAACTTTGTCTCTTGAACAGTATACGTGTATACCGGTGTTAGAAACAACACGTAATATCTCTTTCTTATCAACAACTTTGGAACTTCCTCTGAAGCTATTCGGAAGAGGACACGTGTACATATACTTTTTTTTTTTGCTTAGAATGACATACTATAGTACCCCCCGTCCCCCATGAATATTGACCTTTCTTCCTGGCACACCCGGCATAACCGTGTTTCGACAGCAGTCATGTTGCGTCGAATTAATTATGATCATAGTATTGACGTGATTTGGGTGTAAGGATTTGGAACGGAGAGTTCTCTACTCGTTTGAAGGCCTTATTTCAGCATTTTCCTAGAAATCCCCCACATCAGTCAAGAAGGCGAGGTTAGAACCGAGTTCATCCCAGGTAGATATATAGTTACCGCTACACCAGCCTGCATGATAACATTAATATAGAACCGTCCACATGGTTCAACTTACAGAATACACTGTCAGGATTAGTAGAGAATTGGGTTATGGACTTCTGTGTATTCGGGTACCTGGTTATCAACGTTTGCGTGGAAACTTCTGCTTGTTTACGTATCTGTATATGAGATGAAGGCTAGAGGTTTCTACTGAACTTTTGCGAAGGAATTCTAAAATAAGGGTTGGGTTCAAGAGCCCGGTGGTTTCACTAAACAGAAATAGAAGCCAAAGATTTTATTGAGAAGTTTGTATTTTTAATATTATAAAAACGAGGGAAAAAGAGAATCGTCATAACCTAAAACTGATGACAGTGATCGTGGCTTCCCCATTTAGATTGCCTCGGGGCCCCCACAACTGTAAACCCGGTCTCGTATAAGTCACACGGTGCCACAATCCGGAAGGCAGTCACAAATCATCACCACCCTGAATACCACGTAAAAATACCGTTGTAGATCTGTGTGGTTGAGTGTTGTGTTGCGGTCGTCACGTTTTTGAAATGAAAGGCTACATAAAATATTACGTTATAAATATCTGTTGTCCCTAGTTTGTGTTTCCTTGACGACGAAAATATGCGCGTTCTCATAGAGAGGCTATTCTGGTAAATAACTGCAGGCTCTTCTGAATATGACAAAACAAAGCCTTCAATTCTGTTAAAATTCCTACAGAGATAACGTTTGAAGCTGAATTTGTTCTGCAGAGCGCAGTTTCTCGTTCTATCAAATTCAGGTGTTATTATTATAGAGGAATGTTGATTTGTACGTCAGTGAGGGATTTTATTGTCTCAACGAAGCATATCTGTACCCTTGGGGCGGATGGTTTGATGAGAGTGGGGTCGCTATATCTGCCTCCCACCACAGTGTCGCTTTGTAGCTTGTCAACATGGATCATTGTAAGGAGTTAGAAACATTGTATAATTACCAGCGAATTAAAAATTACCAAAATAGTGAACAATTTTGAAAAGAACTCGTCATTGACGTGGTGCATTCTAGGCTTCTCAAATGATTTATGTGTTTATAATATGCCATTGTATTAATCCTTTGAAGCCCAGTGGTAACTATATGTACCACCTGCTTCAATATACTAAAACTCTACATTCTGCCCCACAGAATGTATTCGTGTGTTTCGCGTGGTTTTCGCAATAAACAGCGACTGTTTCCACAAACAGAATTAACCGGTTGGGCTTTGTAGCGGAGACGTAATGTGTTTCCTTTGAGGTACGAATTAAACTTCTATATATTACTTAGAAGAAATTAAGTCTTTAGAAGAAATTAAGTCTTTAAAGGAGTGTTCTGAATGCTAATAGAGCCGTCAGACAGTGAAATGTTGTTGCAAGCCCTGTGAGTCTCGGAACCAAGAATCACTTTGCTGGCGAGGACCAGCAGCAATTTAGTAGCCAGGCTTCAAATGTTTAATGTAAAATGTGAGGGTCTGATGATACTCAGTTGTCGTCATTGCAGCAGAATAAGTAATAAGCAGTCGTGTTCCCATTTTTAATTTAGGTGTTGGAATAGATTACTACGTGTATCAATATATCTCGGTGAATCTGTCACAATTCAAATATCCTCACCCTAATTGATTGTCTGATACTATTGTTCCTACCTCACAAGTTCACCCGTTTCTTATTAATAATATTGTAATATAACAGGGGTTTACAAACTTCGATATTGCGACCGCCAGAAATAATACACAAATTTACCCCCATCCCCAATTCTCTGCACGTCAGCGAAAAATGCAGTTTTGCATATTGTTGCAATTCTTGTCAGGCTGTAGAATGGCAGCGGGGACCCAAATTTACAATTTTTATCCCTCTACGGTAAACCATATAATATACCTGTAGTCACGAAAAGCTTCGTTCTGCACATTGTTGCAGATCCCTATCAGGCTGTAAGGTGACGAAAGGAATCCAAATGCTTTACAGCTTCTCCATTGACAATAAAGTATGCCCTGTACAGTCACGAAAAAAATTATTCGCCAAGTGTTTCCCCCACTGCAGCTAACATTTTCTGAAAACATCTACTAGTACGTTAAATCTTATTACTTACTCATGGAGCTGAGCCCTTCTGGAGGAGCCGCCAATTCTGCAGGTACTTAAGAATTTCCCAGTGTTTTATGGAACCCGAAGGTTCATTACCGTGTTCACAAGAGCCCTCCACTGGACCCCATACTGATAGACCTGCAAAATTGTGGGGGATACAACTGTATTTTAAATCTTTTAAATCTTTAAACTTCCTCTACAGTAGGTCGATCCACAGTTCGAAAATCATGAATTATTTATTACACTTCGGAATATGAATTCGTTGATAGGATAGGACTGTGTTTAACTCATCCAGGAACTGTTCGTGAACATAAAGACATCGCCTGCTAATAAGACCTACAAGTATGTGACGATTGTACGAACAAAAAACAAACTCCGTGGTTTTAGTCCTCAAGTGAACTATACTGACTGAGCGACCGCCGTTTGTCGGCGAAGTTAATGCGAACTTTAGCGGATAGAGGGTGTCACGTGGTCAGCGCAACGGATCCCCACGGCCGTTAATCTCGGTTTTCTAGACCGGAGCCGCTATTTCCTTGAAATAGCTCCTCAGTTATTCTCACGAGGCTTAGTGGAACCCGTACCAGACCCACTACTTCTCAGAAAATCTGGTAGCGCCGGGAATCGAACCCGGACCTCAGGATCTGTAGCCAGGAACTCTGGCCACTAGACCACAGACGCGGTCGTGACGATGGTAGGTTTCTGGACATTATCCATTATCATCTCTTTATCTGCAAACATCGTCCTGTTTATTTTTCAAAACAACGTTTCGGAAACTGGATCTCCGTAGAAAGGGACCAGCTCTATCGATTGGACACAACTGAGTAGATTTCACCTGAAGACGGAGACACAATCCAGTCTCCGAAACTTTGTATTTTGAAAAATAAATAGGACAGTGTTTTTAGATAAAGAAGGGACGATGGATAATGTCCAGAAACATTATTTGTACATCGTCTGCTGGTTTTACATTGCCATGGTCAGATTTTTTTTTTTTTGCTGAGGAAGTTGGAATATGACGAATTTTCAGAATAGCGCAACCTTCAAATGACCTTATACTTAACGGAAGGAGCGTCCGACTCGACCACAAAGTTCTCACTCTCGAAAAAGAACTCCCTGTATATCACGTCTTGGAATTCTTTCATGGAATGAGTTTCGCTCAAAACTTTGTTTATTAGTGTCTAATATTGTATTTAACCAGGAGAGACGGTCAGATTCGCAGCTTCGTAATAGAGTCCCGAAGGATGAAAATCTTTAAAGCGGAAAAGAGATTTGTCATTTATAAAGGTTTAGTAAAATATTTGTTTTGTAAGTTCTTTTCCTACGCGAGGAATGAAGGTAATGCCGACTTCGGAGGAGGTGGAGGTGCTGAAGGCCGTTGGCTCGTGCGAAAGACAAACGTGGACATGCATATCCTTGTAATGAAGTAAACATCCGGAAGCAAAACCTACAACACCATTGTTTATCTACAAGGCAGTCCGGCATAAGAAATTTAAAGGACGCTTTCTGGTTCTGGTTGATTATTACTCGTATTTCTACTTAGCTACTCCATACTGATTCTGTTATTTACGTGGCGTCAAATGAGAAATTATGTGATATTCATAAATAATGTTGAAAAGGATATGGCATTAAAGGTTCTGCCAACATTCGAATCGGATATCTTCTGAATTAGAAGCGCCTCTTTTTTTTTTCCTTGGCACTACAGCCCCAGTGGGCCTAGGCCTACCTCCATGAACTTCTCCGTTCACTTCGGTTTTTCTAGATCTTACACATTAGGTAGGACTCCTTAGGCGGGTGATCAGCTCGTCGCAAGGCCTCTACCTATACACAAACACAGAAAAACGCACACACACAAACTAAACATCCATGCCCTGAGTGGGATTCGAAACCACGATCCCGGCTTCCAAGCGAGCGAAGACAGTACATGCCTTAGACCGCTCGGCTACCGTGACCGGCAGAAGCGCCTCGTAGTGCTATGTAATTCTGTTATAAAGTCATCATGATCTATAGTTTTACAGCAATATACCGAGACCATGTCGATCATAGTGGCCGTGCGGTCTAAGGCATTAACAGTCACAGGCATGGATGTCTGTGTGCGTTTATTCTGTGATTCTGCTGTCCTGTGTACGTAGCGGCCTTGCGATGGGCTGATCACTTGTCCAAGGAGTCCTGCGGACTGTGTATAAAGGTAAAGTTGTCCCTGTACTTAACTAATTAAGCACTACGCCATGAAGGCGTATGGTGGAGTGGATGTATAGATCCACATTTTTTTGACCTCGGCTCTAGATGGAGGTGGGTTGTCAGCTTCACGCCCCGGCCGCTTTTACCTCCGGGGACAGAGCCCCCGGTATCCTTTGGATAGGAAGTTATGTGAACCCAAGAGTCGGTCTGGACGACCTGGAGAAGAGAAAATTCTTGACCCTTCCTGGATTTGAGCTCCGACTCGTCGGTCATCGAGCCCGTAGCCAGTCGCTATACCGACTGCGCTATCCCGGCTTCTTCCAGTCTTAAAATTTATAGAACATTATCTGATAAATATTTATTAAAGCAGGTAATTAAGTAAAGTTTCTTCATGGTTCTTCTTAGTCGTTCAAAACAAATACCGGAATGTTATGTCAAATTAGGCTACGACTTCTACGAGTATCTGTCGACCGTCTCTGTGGTTTAGTGGTCAGAGTTCCTGGCTACAGATCCAGAGGTCCGTGTTCGATTCCCGGCGCTGCCAAATTTTCTGAGAAGTAGTGGGCCTGGTACGGGGTCCACTCAGCCTCGTGATAATAATTGAGAAGCTACTTCAAGGAAATAGCGGCTCCGGTCTAGAAAACCGAAATTAACGGCTGTGGGGATTCGTTGTGCTGACCACGCCACGCTCTCTATCCGCTAAAGTTGGCACTAACTTCGCCGGCAAGCGGTGGTCGCTCGGTCGGTATACTTGTAGTTCGCTCGTGGACTGAAACCACGGAGTTTTTTTATGTTCTTCTATCACATAATTCCGAATTTATTATTCGGTGATCATCCTGCTATTCCATGTTGTGCAGTATGTAGGCCTTTGTATAGGATTACAAATCCAGGGCCAAACAAAGGCTGTAAAGCCATTGATGAATGAATGACTACTGAGACCATAGCTCTTTGGCAGGCAGGCTCTGGGATATCTCCACGGAAGCCTCGATTGAATTGAGGGTAACTTCATGTGAGACTCGTGGAGAACAAAATGGTAGTTTTCCATGTTAATCACTCCATTACTCCACACTCGCCTATCAACATCTCTTGAGGAGTGCGATAGTCCTGACCATGCAGCACAGTATCACTTCCCTGATCTTTGAGGTTAGGGCTTAGTCTGTGACAGGCTCTTGGACGGGTAAAGAGTAAGGAAGTTCTGTTTCAGTTCATTGTACATCAGTTAATGGGATATATATTTTTATATCCAAAACAGCCCTACATGAATTAAAGGTTTATGAAAACATCGATTGTAGATAATTGGGGATTTTCTAATTAATCGCGCGTTTAAGAATTATTTTGGTGTTGGTGTTATGCATGGTGCCGTGTTCGAAGCTTATAACGTGTCTCACTGAGATGGTAAGGTAAAGTTGTCCCTGTGCTTAATTAATTAAGCACTGTGACATGAATACACATGGGGGAGTGGAGGTATAGCTCCACTTTTCTTGCCCTCAGCACTAGACAGAGGTGATGGGTCTGTTTCATCCTGGTTCCCGTTGGATAGAAGCCTGGGTGGGCCTCAGAGTCGGTATGAATGCTGTGGAGAGGAGGAAAATCTTGTACTACCGTGTATCGAACCCCGGCCGTCCAATCCATAGCCCGTCACTATACCTGCTGAGCTATCTCGACTCCTTAAATACAGGAAGACGCCAAAGAAGGGTTCACAACAGAGTAACGTGAGGAATTCTCAGTGGAGTAAAATGTGAAGATATAGGTCGATCCTAGAAGCTAGAAATAGTTTTTGGTTAAGAGAATATTTAGGTTTGAGAAGACTGCGATGGCACGAGGAGACGGCAGACCCAGAGGCAGTGGAGGTTACGGCGCAGCGGGCTCTACTGTGTTTAAATTTAGCCAAGTGCTTGCACCGTATGTTTACGGAAGCGTCTGTGTCCAGTTGACCAGGGTAGGCGACATTATTGTAACGTGTAGTCTCCTTAACATCGGGAGTATGGTCACATACCACGTCCCCATTTCCATATATACCCTCGCGAGTTAGTGTCGCGTTGACTGCCAGGACCGTGTTTCTGTCTCCTCCATGTTCCTGCTTTTCAGGCTGATGGACATGTTTTGTTTGCAGTTGTCCGCGGTTCTGTTTTATTGAACGTCCGAGAACTGATGGTCGTTATTTAGTTGGTGGGCGTGAAACAGATTAAATTGGACAAAACAATTTTACAAGAATATTATCTATTTCAGAGAAAAATTCCTTTCCGCGAAATAGTCCGTGATGATCTATGAAGAATTCTGTTTTCTGGGATGTCGCGCTGTGTAGATCTCGTGTGAACCGACGTTTCGGAGGAACTTATCGCCTCCATGTTCAGGGTAGAAAAATTTGCGAGCGAGGAACCAGCGTGAGCATGTGCTGCAGACATAGCCACTTGCTCACGCTGGTTCGTCGCTCGCGGATTTTTCTACCCTGAAGATGGAGGCGATACATTCCTCCGAAACGTCGGTTCACACGAGATCTGCATGACGTCACATCCCAGAAGACTGTATTTTTCATAGTCACCGCTGTGAAAACTTCAAAGCTTACATGATGATCTAGTTTGTAGACTAGCCACTATATAGTCTGGACTATGCGTAGAGTATGTATGTAGTTACAGAATAAACTAGACTGCCAGTAGGATCATAACCGTGTCCACAAGAGCCCGCCTCTGGTAGCTTAGCCAGATTAATTACAGTTAATGTCATGACGCCTTATGTCATTAAGATCTGTTTCAGTATAATTCACCCATCTATCTGCATCTAATTCTGTCATGTGGGCTGTTGAATTCAGGTTTTCATACTAACTTTTTCTTTTGTATACATTGTCATCTTCCTTAAGTGCACTGCAAGCCCCACGTATCAAACAAAGAAACTCCGTGGCCTGTAGTCCTCAAGCGAAATATACCGACCTAGCGATCGCCGCTTGTGGGCAGAAGGTGTCGCGTGGTCAGCGCAACGGATCCCCACGACCGTTAATCTCTTTTTTCTAGACCTGAGCCGCTATTTCCTTGAAATAGCTGCTCAGTTATCGTCACGAGGCTGACTGGACTCCGTTCCAGACCCTGTAGTTCTCAGAAAATCTGGTAGCGCCGGGAATCTAACCCAGAATCTCTTAATCTGTAGCCAGGAACTCTGAGCACAAGACCACAGAGGCGGTCCTGCCCCACGTATGTCATGATTTAATTACTCCTGTATTTCTGGTGAACAGTGCGAATGAATTTGTAATTATGTAATTTTCTTCATCCTTCTGTTCCTTCATTTGTCTTAGGTCCAAATTATCCACGTACTTTATTGTCAAGAACCTTTGTCCTGGATTTAAGGTTCTCATAGCGGTGATACTGAAGGGTACCATGATTTGGACTCGGTATAGCGACTGGCTACGGGCTGGACAACCCAGGAGTCAGCGTTGATGTTCCCCACGTCGTCCAGATCGGCCCTGGCGCCCCTCAGCCTCCTATCCAATGGGTACGGGTGTCTTTCTCCCCGCGGGTAAAGCTGCCGGGGCGTGAAGCTGACCACTCGCCTCCAACTACTGCTGAGGTCAAGAAAACGTGAATCTATACATCCACTCTCCCCTATACTTCTTAATGGCGTAGTGCTTAATTAGTTAAGCACAGGGACTTTACATTTTTTTACTCTACAGCCCCCTTGGACTTCGTGATCATTTTACAGACGGTAGGACTCCTTGGACGAGTGATCAGCTCGTCGCAAGGCCTTTATCTAAACACAGGACAACACAAACACAGAATAAACACATACCAAACATCCATGCCTTGTGTGGGATTCGAACACACGATCCCAGTGTTCGAGCGAGGGAAGACAGTTCATGCCTTAGACCGCTCGGCTACCGTGACCGGCCAGAACTTTACTTACTTACCATATTTGGTTATGTAACGTCTTGTAAGAATGCATTAGTGTTTCGGAGAAACGCATTGTCTTCATCTTGCTGAGCTTACTTTTAGATCCTGAAGATGGAGACTGTACATTCCTACGAAACGTTGATGAACTACCGGACTGCACGGCGTTGCGTTGGATACTCGCTCTTGTCATATACGCGCGCGCAACGAAAGGTTGTATAGTTTTGTATAACTTATTTTATTTATCTGTTGCGGTTGGAGTAATGAAATAGCGGTACCCTTACCCAGCGACCCGGGAAGGTGGGAGGAAGTGCCGCTCACCCCAGGCTAGATGGTACATGTGAAAAAAGACACGGTTCGCCCAACATGTTGTCTTCAGTAGAGGACAGGATGGGTGAGATAACGGTCTGCTCTGCTCGGTCAGCTTCCTCGTATTGCCAATACTTCCTGATGCGATGAGGTCTGCTCCTTGCAGCTCGTTTGACCGCTAACTCTAATCAGCTGTACCTTCTCTCTACTTGCCCAATTTCCTGTTCACACGCATCACATGACGCAAGGCGTGATGCTGTCGCACATTTGTTTCCTAACGTTACTTCTTGTGTTTATGGTAAAGGTGAGGTTAATATTACCCTGAAGATGTATTGGGGAGTGGTGGTGCATCCCTACCATTATTGATCTCGGCCCTAAATTGAGGTGAGTGATCAGCTTCACGCTCCTGCCGTTTAACCCCCCGGGGGAAAAACCGGTACCAATTGGATAGGAGGTTTGGTGGGCCCTAGAGCCGGACTGGACGCTGTATAGAAGAGAAAAATCTTGCCCCTGCCGGGAATCGAACACTGGCTATCCAGACCATCGCTGTACCGGCGGATAGTTTCTTAAATTTGTTTTGTGAGTACTCAGTAGACATCATACATCATTAAGGGTTCCAACGGTACTAGCGTTCATAGAAGTTCCAATACGGCCTTGCTAGGGATCATTGCAAATAGGTTACATAAATTAATACTAACCTTCATGAAATCAGTAACATATTTATATCTGTAAGGGGTTCCGGGATGGCTCAGTCGGCAAACCGACTGGCTACGGGCTGGACGGCAGGGATTCGATTCCCTGCTAGAGCAAGAGATGTTTCCATGCTCCACATCGTCCAGGCCGGCTCTGAGGACCGCCTAGTCTCCTACCCAATGGGTAACGAGTGATCTTTTGCGGGGATAAAGCAACCGGGGCGTGATGCTGATCTTTTACCTCCGTATAGTGCTGAGAGAGCTATACCTTCACTCCTCCATATGTCTTCATGGCGTGGTGCTTAATTAATTAAGCACAGGGACAGCTTTACCTTTTTTTCCCCCTTGGCACTACAGCCCCAGTGGGCCTAGGCCTACCTCCATGAACTTCTCCGTTTACTTCGGTTTTTCTAGATCTTACACATTCGGTAGGACTCCTTGGGCGGGTGATCAGCTCGTCGCAAGGCCTCTACCTGTACACAAACACAGAAAAACGCACACAAACATCCATGCCCTGAGTGGGATTCGAACCCACGATCCCGGTTTCCAAGCGAGCGAAGACAGTACATGCCTTAGACCGCTCGGCTGCCGTGACCGGCCAGCTTTACCTTTACCTATTTAATTTATGTGTAAATAGCGCAAATGCCAATGCTGCGTCCCCGTCGGAGATGTTTGAGACGCTGTCAGATTCGTAATAACTGCAAACGCGGGAGCCAAAGAGCTCGAAACGCCCGCACAAAAATTTGTGTTAACGGCAATTGAATCGAAGTTAATTTGTTTCTATTGAGTAACCGGCCAAAGCACAAGTTCTTCGTCCGGGATATGGTTGCTTTCATTGTTAATTACCACTATACAGTATCTAAAACATTATAAAGAAGGAAAAACACTAAGATTAAGAGATTAAAATATAGTCATGTTATAATGAAAAAAAGATTAGGCATGAGGATTCGAATCTCATTCGAACATCCTACGACAATACTTGCGCACTGTCTCAACAGACTGTACATATTGGCAAGAGTAGGGGTAAAGTTTGGAATATCTTTTGGTGTCCCTTGTTAGGTCAGCGTTAGGAAACACTACAGCTGGAAACAGAAACTGCAGAATTCTAAGAGTTGGTTTGAAGACTCCCAGAGCTGTCAGACAGTAAAATATTGCCATGAGTCGCGTGGGATTAGGAACCAAGAATCGCTTTGCTGGCGAGGACCAATAGAAATTTAGCAAAGCCCTCCTTTCATTGAAGAGGAGGCTCAGTTTCAAGATACTTATAAAATGCTTGAAAAGAACAAATAATGGTTATGGGTCCCGACGGTACCTCAAAACAAGATTTGCTATGTTGGCAAGGGCCAGCAGCAATTTAACCGACCGTTATGTGTGCCATTATTTTGCTGTAAGGGCAATAGTGGCATATCTTGTAGTGAAGGTAATTACACACACACACTTATGGCGCTGAGCCCATCTTGAGAAGCCGCCAATTGTGCAGCTATTCAAGAACTTTCCCGCATTTTGTGGAACCCGAAGGTTCATTACCATGTTCACAAGAGCCCTCCACCGGTTCCTATTCTGCACCAGTTCTATCCAATCCATACCATCCCATCCTATCTGTCTAAGATCCATTTTAATATTCTCCACCCACCTACGCCTTGGTTTTCCCAGTGATATCTTTCCATCTGGCTTTCCCACCAGTATCCCATATGCATTCCGCTTCTCCACCATTCGTGCTACATGCCCTGTCCATCTCATACTTGACTTGATCATTCTAATTATACTTGGAGAAGAGTATAAGTTATGAAGCTCCTCATTATATAGTTTTCTCCAACCTCCTGTCATTTCATCTATCTGCGGTCCAAATATTCCCAACACCCTCTTCGCAAACACCATAAGTCTGTGTTCCTTCCTTAATGTCAGATCGAGTTGCCCACCAATACAGAACCAGAGGCAAAATTATAGTTTGTAAATTTTAATTTTTATGTTTTTAGACAGCAGACGAGAAGACAGAAGCTACTGGACTGAATGGTAGCAAGCATTACCCGAATTCAGTCTCCTCATAATTTCCTCCTGAATCAGGTTTTGATTTGTTATAGTCGTTCCCAAATATCTGAACTGTGCCACATTTTCAAAATATCTGTTGTCTGCCTTTGTGTCATGTCAAGTTCTTGTGTATTGATATTGGAGTGTGTGAATACGGGATAGCTAGGAGATTGATTGTCTTGCGATGTGTACAGATGGGGCGCAGAGCTTTGTTTCTCGTTCCAGGGGAAGAGGGCGGAATGTTTTACAGGGCTACAGATCTTGTAAGACCTGTAACTGAACCCAATCCCATACGAAATGCCTGAGATAATGTGGTGAGCTGTATTTGTGTTAGGTTTATGCAGAAAAATAATAACGCAAACACAGGTGTGAAAACTTAATGTTTGACCTGCGCATTGAGATTGTTGTGAAGGACGGCACAGGCAGAAAAGGCGCACTAAGTGCGTAATTCAATATGGCAGTAACGAACTCATGGAGCCGAGTCCCCGATAAGAAGCTACCAGTCTCTCAGCTGCTCAATAATTTTCAATTATTTTATGGAACCCGAAGGTTCATTGCCGTGTTCAAAGAGCCCACGACTGGTCCCTATCCTGAGCCAGATGAATCCAGTCCATAACACCCCATCCAGTTACTCCTGTCCTCCCACCTGACACGATTACGGTGACCACGCGGTCTAAGGCACGAAATGTCTTTGCTCGCTGGAAAACTGGGATCGTGGGTTCGAATCCAATTCGAAGCACGGATATAGGCATTTTTTTTTGTATTTGTGTTGTTATTTGTAGGCAGTGGTCTTGACGACGATCTGATCCCCCGTCTAAGGAGTCTTGCCAACTGTCTGTAAGATTCATAGTTTCAGATTAATTCTGAATGGGAAGAGGCCAGAGGACCTGATCCTTGGAAGTGATAGAAATTGTCATAGAGAAGTTTCTCTTTCAATTTAGCCCCTGACACTGATTATTTACGTCGTTTTTAACGATACTTTCTGTTACTCAAAATTATATAGCTAGGGTGCTCAGACTTACAGAACATCGGAGTCGCATATGACAATTTGCAGAAGTTGTAGAGCAACAGACAGTCTGGGGATTGGATGACACAGGTGTCTAGGTACCGACTTGCCACGCGGAAGATCTTTGTTTTCAGTCGATTTATTGAAACAAGGGGGATTTTATAAATTCTTTTCTGCTAGTCGTTTGCTGTTCGCGAACCGCAGTTTTGCCACATATGTTCTGTAGTGTGTAACGGTGGGATTAATACTGGGTAGTGGATTGGAAAGGATGCGAAAGGAACCTCCCGTAGCCTAATTAGGCTTCCTATGCCAATATTTGCGTGAAGAGACAAAATCAATGGGAAGCCTGAATCAGGGTAGACAGTTTCCTGGCCGAGATTTGAACCTGGAACCTCACGAACATGAATAGTGATGTAAGATTTGAGGCTTTCACGGCGGTGACTATGAAGAAAGCAGTCTTCTGGGATTTGGCACCGTGTATATGTGGTGTTAACCGACGTTTCGGAGGAACGTATCGCCTCCATCTTCAGGGTAGGAGGAAAAATATAAGAAATCCGCAAGTGAAGAGACCGTGAACCGGTTCTCACGGTCTCTTCGCTTGCGGATTTCTTATATGTTTCCTTCTTCCCTGAAGATGGAGGCGATACGTTCCTCCGAAACGTCGGTTAACCCCACATACACGGTGCCAAATCCAAGAAGACTGCTTTCTTCATGAATAGTGATATCCGCAGGTTCGCGACATTCGGTCGGGTACTAATTACTGAAGTCTGCGATTTATGTAACATCCACCCGTTAACTAAAGTGTAGAAACGTTGTTTCCTTCCGTTGTATTAGTAGTTCCCTGAGCTGTGAATTCTTACCTCTTCCGCCTTAAAAACAGGCGACAAATATGAGGAAATGAAAACAGCCAGAATTCTATCTAATCTAAAAATAACAAACATTCTTTCACCTCGTGTCACGTGCTGTAGTGCAGACAGGAATGATCCCGGTCTGTGAATGCCGACCTGCAGACAGACCGGGGCTAGCGGGCTTTGTTGCCTGTATCTTCTGCAGCACTTCCTCTTCCTGAAACGTCTCGACACAACTGTAAACCAACCATCTTTTTTATTCCACTCTTTTTGGTACTTCGTTCAAATAGTAACTGCCGTTGAAAGTGGACGCTCACGAATGGTTTTCGACGTACAAAATCAGTTCGATTTCTTGGTTTTTCAGCTATTGACGTTGAAACCAAGAAGCTTTCTCTGCTTTTAGAAGCATCCATATGCGATGTGTTGCTTGTCACATGGCGCCCTCTTTTAAAGCATGTGAGAACTGTTTACACAATTTTGATCAGGAAATACAGAGACCTTTACTCATAGAAGGGAGCATAACATTAAAATGGATCTGAAAGCAGTTGAGTGGAACGATGTCGGGTTTCATCCGGCTTAGGATAGAGACCAGTGGCGGGATTTTGTGAACAGGGTAAAGAACGTTTACGAGTATTCTCTTGAACGAAGTCTTCCTACAGTTTTTGTATATGTAGAAGAATAGTTTCAGAAACGAGTTTAATTTCCCTCTGTAGGTGGAAAGGGTGGGGTCACGCGCCAGCGTAGTTGTTTGAGACACTGTGCTACAAGCCGGAAGGTCGCGAGTTCGATTCCCGATGAGGTCATTCGATTTTTCAATTGACCTAACCCCTCCAGCCGCACTGTGGCCCTGGGGTCGGCTCACCCTCTAACAGAAATGAGTACCAGGAATCTTCCTTGGGGTAAAGGTCGGTCGGCGCGTAGGGCTGACAATCTCACCGCCGATTGTCTAGAACATGTGAGAGTCTCGACGTCTCACAACCCTATGGGCCTCTACGGCCTGTTACAGGGATAACTTTGTCTTTTTTAAGTGGAAAGGGTATGAAATTTCTGTTCTGTTGGGATCATAAGGAAGAAGTGCTGTCACGGTCTCTACCACGAGGCCCAACAAAGTAGGAATATATTCATATCCTGTCCCATCTGAAGACGGGAACGGCGTTATTTCCGAAACTTTTTTTAAATAATATCATTGGACGATGGACAAATTCGAAGTACATAGCTTTAGGCGTTGTATCGCACTGTTGTGGGAGCCGGAATAGCGACTAGGCAAGTGGCTGGACGACCGAGGAGTCGGGCTTCGATTCCCAATAAGGACAAGAGATTTTTCTCTTCTGCGTATCGTCCAGACAGGCTCTGGGACTATCCAGCGTCCTGTACAGAGGGTACCGGTGGCTGTATCTCTGGGGATAAAGCGACGGGGGCGTGAAGCTGTCCACCTCCATCTAGTGCCGAAATCAAGAATGGTGGATGTATAGATCCACTCCCCAATACACCTTCATGTCGTGATGCTTAATTAATTAAACCCAGGGATAACTTTACATTTTTAATGTTTGTCGTAACGCTTTGGGGTTCATAGCGCGTAAAGAAGGAAGTTGAAGACGATTAATTATAGTAGTAATTTTTATTTTCTTGTCGTCGTCTGTCTTCACGTTTCACAGTAACGCTTCATTAAATTTAACGTTTTAAGTAATAGCGATATGATTTGCTGATTTCCATCTCAAATACCGTTATCCCACTGAAGGGTGGAATAACTTCGAAAGCAGGACAGTCTTCTGGGCTGTGACACCTTCCTTATAGCTTGGTAGTTCTCATACTCTGAAGATGGAGGTAGCAGGTCCCTCCGAAGTGTTAGTATATATCTACCGGACCTCATGACAACACACCTGGGAATGCTATAATGTTAATATTCACCGATGTAGGAACCATAATCTGGGACCCCCTTATATAGTTTAAAGTTAATTAACTCTAATCTGTTTACGATTAAATTCGCTTAAGTTTGACCGTTAACACTTTAAATCCCTGCGGTTATTATATGTACCAAATGCTGTAATATACCTCAGCCGCTGAATTCTGCCCACAAGAGTGTATTTTTGTGTTACGTATGATTCTCACAGTAAACAGCATTAACCGGTTGGGTTTTGTAGCGGAGACGTAATGTGTTCCCTAAGAGGTACGAACTGAGTTTTTATATGTTGTGATGTATATGCCCATTGCTAGGCAACGGCCCTGTAAACACATTCCTGAAGTTACGCTCTCAACAATAGAAAGACATCTATTGCTAGGTAACGGACCAATATACACGTATTCTTGACAACAGAAGGTGTCTTCCGTGGGATCCGTGACGAGGAATTATAAGAGGGCACAGTCAGGAAAATTAGAGGAGTACGAGGGAGCACGAGGGAGTAAAACGGAGTTCAGTTGGAAGTCAGAATAGTTTCCGTGGAGTGTTCAGCTCGAAGAAGATGACAGTGTGTCAGTGATTCGTGAACTGTTGTAACCAGTTGTTTAGAGGTGCAATAAATTCATTCATCAAATCCAAAATCCCGTCTTATTAGTCACGCAAACCCTGGATACGTGACGATGGTATTCAGAAGAAATCCAGTACATTGTAATGAGATCAGACACAGTATGTTTCAGCCTGACAGATTTTTCGTGAGGTGTGCTCGGTGATAAGAATTCTAAACCCACATGGTTTTCGTTGGCATCTTGCCCGAAGGGTAATAAACTCTTACAAAGTAATGGTTACAGCTGAGCAAGTGCTGGGGGAATGCATGCATATTCAGAGAGCACCGCACGGCGGTGGGAACACCCAAGACAAACAACATATAGCGGCACCTAAAATCACATCTGATGGGACATCTTTGTGTTCTGGCCGTGTGTTATCGGGGGAAAATGAGAGTAAAGAAATAATGCAGCATTACGTAGACAAAACGAAGAATAGGCACTTTGGTGTGGCATTAATGCTTATAGTGCAAAAAATCTATTAGATCGATAATAGAACAAGATTGTAAACGTACACGCTGTACAAGAGGAGTCCTATGAAGAATGCCGTCTTCTTGGATGTGGCACCGTGTAGATCTTGTGTGAACCGACGTTTCGGAGGAAAGTATCGCCTCCATCTTCAGGGTAGAAAAATCCGCGAGCGAGGAACGAGCTTGAATAGGTTATTGGGTCTGCAGACACATGTTCAATCTGGTTCTTCGCTCGCGGATTTTTCTACCTTAAAGATGGAGGCGATACTTTCCTCCGAAACGTCGGTTCACACAAGATCTACACGGCGCTACAACCCAGATGATGGCATTCTTCATAGATGATGATGGGTTATTTCCCGGAAGGGATGGGAAATTTCCTCAGAAATAGATAATATTATCTTCGACACCGAAGATGGAGGTGACATGTTCGTCCGAAACGTCAACTGATTTTCAACGTACAACGGCGGAATATCGCAGAAGATAGAATTCTTCCACCTTATTGTCATTTCTTCACATATTTAAACTAATAAACATCATAACAGCAATGCAAGGTCGTTATTTAAAATATCTATGGAAGATTTGACTGGACTTAAATGTCTGTGAGTGATGTGTTTCATCTCTGTAAGATTATATCTGAGTACACATTCCAAGATAACTTAAATGTACATAAAAGGTATATCATTTCAGTTGCACAGAAGAGCAAGTCACTCACTGATATGATTTCTTAAAAGGAAACAGACGAAGACAAATCATGTTAAAAGTACGTGCAGTAGATCTGAAAGTAAAGACCTTCCCCAGTTAAGATTTCTGCTTAAAATTGAGGTGTGCAGTTTGGTTACCCCTGCAGAAATTACCTGTATACTTGCAATTCGAGTATTTTTGTGCGTCATTAATTTTCCGTTTGACAAGTCTTTTGTATTTCTCAAGCGTGCATTGAATTGTGTGAGTTATTCAAATGGTGACCCGCAGGCCAGTAACATCTTTTAGCTCGTTTAAAAGAAAATAGTGACAGAAGAATTGGTACTGACAAAGAAAAACACGCAAAGAATTCGCCTCGGAACAAACTAAACAAAATAAACATCAGATTTATTGTAA
Organism: Cryptotermes secundus; assembly: GCF_002891405.2. Classification (NCBI taxonomy): domain Eukaryota; kingdom Metazoa; phylum Arthropoda; class Insecta; order Blattodea; family Kalotermitidae; genus Cryptotermes; species Cryptotermes secundus. The sequence continues at coordinate 963,301 of NW_019745080.1, forward strand.
ACATCTTTCTAACGTTAAATGTTGCTTATTTTTTGGTATTCCTCTCGTCTAGCGTTCAGTATCCATGTTAATGATTTTCTTTGCGGTTTTTATTTAGTCCGACGGGTTGTCCATAATTCAAAATATTGCTATAAAAGAATTGACCCATTTGAAAATAGATCCAGCATAGCTCTGTCACTATAGTGACAAGGTTAAGGGATGGGCGACCGAGGATTCAGGGTTGGATTCCAGGCAGATACAAGAGATTATTCTCTTCACAGAGTCCAGACTGCTGCCGGAGAACTGAGTTCCAAAGTTAGTTATAGTTCCTTCTATTCCCTCACGAGTTTTGCATTACGCTCAAGACACATGGTGACGCTGGAGGTTAAGCCTTTTATGCAATATCCGTTTCAGTCCAAAGTCATTACAAAGCCAGTATTTAGTGTTGCGATCCCTTGTGTGGAGACCGCCTCTGTGGTCTAGTGATCAGAGTTCCTGGCTACGGATCCAGAGGTCCAGGGTTCGATTCTCGGCGCTACCAGATTTTCTGAGAAGTAGTGGACCTGGAACGGGGTCCACTCAGCCTCGTGAGGATAATTGAGGAGCTGTTTCAAGGAAATAGCGGCTCCGGTCTAGAAAACCAAGATTAACGGACGTGGGGATCCGTTGTGCTGACCACGTGATGCACTCTATCCGCAAAAGTTGACACTAACTTCGCCGACAAGCGGCAGTCGCTCGGTCGGTATAGTTCGCTTGCGGACTACAGGCCACGGAGTTTTTTGATTCCTTTGTGAAAAATGCAGCAGTGCAGACGACTTTCTATCTCATTCCTTTGCCTTTTTCCTAATCAAGCATTTGATCCTCATGTTTCTTCCCCATCATTTTTACCTTTCCATCTTCTTTTCTTCCACCCTTTTCTCCTCATTCCGGCTTTATTTCTTCTCGTTATTCGTCCTCTTTTGCTTCTCTGTTCTCTTCTGCTTCACCTTGTATTCCCCTCCTTCAATACCTTTTCTTCTTGGGGTGCTACATTCCGTGCTAAATCTTACGGTTGCGCGTCATTGGTCCGTATCCCGGGCCTTACCACGTAAACCCCACCACTACGGCAAAGTAGTGGAGGGGGGTCACCGCCATTATCGTATTCCTAAACATTCCGGTCAAAGCAGTTGTGGATTAGCCCCTTGAAACAGAAAGAATAGCAGAATAGGTAAAAGGGAAAGTTTATGGGGATGAGTGAGAAACATTCGGGGGGGGGGTCAATATTTTATTATAAGATTCCTTCAGATAAGGGCAGGATGCAAGTGAAGACCATAGAATGTTTAACGGTGGTTTGGAACAATGGCCGTCGAATTTAGATTTTTTTTTAATTTGTGTGATGTTTCATAATTTGGACAAATAATTTTGCAGTCTTTACAGTAGATGGGTTAAACAGAAAATACAGCCTCTGTTTTTGGGAAAGCGTGTTTATGGCTCTGTTGCATAGCAATCGAAGTTACCCGATCGTTGCTTGCGTATTCGTTGCCGCGGGAATGCGTTTACTGAGTCGTTGCCTAGCAGTGAACATCTATTGTGACTTCGCTATTTCGGCTTTCGGGCGTCATGACACAATATGTGCTTGTTGCGTTATTGATAATGTGAATTACATGTCAAGCATGACAGGACATTGGCAACTGACAGTTCGCATAACATATCAAAAATACAACAGTACTCGACTGTGACGCTCGTTTCCGTATCAGTACGTCACATAATTAATCAAATTCAATTCATGCCTCGCAGAAAACACACGAAGTTTCCATTCCAAAGACCAGCTTGTGTATGCTATTTAAGGAAAAAATCTCTGTTTATTCTGAGAATCATACAAGTACGAGTACGCAAGTACGTTCCGTGAGAAGGGGGAAAAGTGTATATTCTTAATGTTAAAATAGCATATATCTCACTCTGTGCTTTAAAGGTCTTAAATGGGCCTGAAATGAATATCTGCAAATGTTGAATGGAAGCACATCATGGAATTCCGTGAGCATTTTAATTGATGACACCTGGTGCTGAGTCACAACACACAAGCGAAAGTGTTTGTTCTGGTTAGGCGAATGAAGCCGTAACATATCAAGACCCACAGTGTAAAGTTTTCTATGCGAGGCGCTGATAACCCTGTGTACATAGCACGCGCTTCTACTGCAAGAGGATGTCCGTCCGGGCTTTAGCAGCTGATAACACTTACACTGACTATGTATAAAAATGCTGGTATTATCGCTTATCGTCACTGCATGCGAGCAAAGTGCGCCATCATATGAAAGCCATTCTGAGGAGATTAACGACATGAGTACAGTTTTTTAATGGCAATATTTAGTTGTAAATAAAATAAGAGACTCATAATAATAACATGAAGTTCTTGGGAAAACTAATCGCCTGCTTTCCTTGATGCGACACGAACCGCATAGTAAACAACGCTTCCAGCAGTTCTGTTGCATTTGTATCCGTTGACGCGGTAACATTTTTACAGAGTGGTTGCGTAGCAACGGTAAGGTATACACATATATGCTAGAGACTGATGAGAGGGATTGAAATTGGCTCAGGTGCCATTATGTACATACCAAATTTCATAAAAATTGGTTGAGGCATTCAGAAGGTGATGAGGGGGGGATAGACAGCAAGGTGATCTCGTAGGCCTAGTTTTATATTTTAAAAATAAAGAAAATAGGCTACACAGTAACGCTATTTATGTAAGATTTGAGGTCTTAACGGCGGTGACTATGAAAAAAAAACAGTCTTCTGGGATGTGGCGCCGTGTAGATATTGTGTTAACCGACGTTTCGGAGGAACGTATCGCCTTCATCTTAAGAGTAGAAGCACCTGCTCACGCTGGTTCTTCGCTTGCGGACTTTCTTCTTTTTTCTTCTACCATGAAGATGGAGGCGATACGTTCTTCCGAAACGCCGGTTAACACAATATCTACATGGCTCCACATCCCAGAAGACTGCTTTCTTCTTAACGCTATTTACTTTGATAAGTATATTATAAAAACCATCTAGTATAGGGTGTACTAGTTAGAAACTTTATTTGTTGGATTAAATATTCTTTAAGATATTTTAGCTCCTTAGGGATGTTTCTTTTTGACTTAAAGTCAGAGTTGCTTTACGACTGGCGGTTTACCGTCATCAGTTCATCTTGACGCCAAGCTACTTGATCACGACCAGAGATTTTCCTTTTCAGCTGAACCCTTGCGGTGATAGTCCTTATGTTACCCTCTCTGACGAGAAGATGGGTTGGCCTCTAGTGATACGCTTCGCCTTTGTCAAATGTACGTATCGCACATATAACATATTATTGGAAATTCATCCTTGTGCGCTGTATGCAAGTCCTTTGTCAGTCCAGGCTTTGCAAAGCAGATGATGCATATCTTACGTATCTTATGCTACAACGGCAGCTTAGTCACTTGAACGGTCGTAAGCTTGACCGTCGCCAAGTTTAAGCCACTTATATTTTCTATGTAAACCTGAAGGTACCTAGGCTTAAATGGGAGGATAATATTAAAAGTGATTTTATATAAGTAGCGTATGAGGGATTTATATTGGATCCACGTGGCTCTAGACATGGACTGGTTGTCAGGTCTTGGAAATGAACCTTTGGGTTGGGTACGTTGCTTGAGTAGCCTAGTGACCGCTGTATGAACACTGCCTCGAGTTACACAACCAATGCTTGTACATAACTCTTCACAGATTACATACAGTGTCTCGTGATTTGATTGGATACATGTTTCGACCTTTAGAAGGTCATCATCACGCCATATATACAGACTGCTATTACGGTGGATTTGAGGTTCTGTCAGCGGTGGTTGTGAAGAGTTATATCTTCTGGGATATACCGCCGCGTAATACGGCGAAAGTCAACGGACGTTTCGGAGAAACATAGCCTCAATCTTCAGGGTCGAAGAGTAGGCTAAGCAGTAGTGTTTAAGCCATGCTAGTTTGTTGCTTGGTCTGCTCTTCGAGCTCTTAGAAGCGACGTGCTTCACCAAAACGTCGGTTGACTTTCACCAGAGTGCACGGTGTTGTATCCAAGAAGACAGAGAACTCTTCAAATTGCTGTTATATAGTTAACATTAAATTATATTTGTTGGTAAGCTTGTTATAAGGTAAAGTTGTCCCTGTACTTAATTAGGCAACGCACCATGTGACGTTGGTGGGTAGAGGTAGATATAGCTTCACTAGTCTTGGTCTCGGCATTGGATGAAGGTGAGTGGTCAGCTTCACTCCACGGCCGGTATAACCCCGGGGACAGACCTCCTTTACGCATAGCATAGGAAGCTGGGTGGGCCCCAGAGCCTGCCTGGACGCCTTAGAGAAGATCCCTGTCGTGAACCGAATCCCGGCCTTCCAGCCGGAGCCCGTCGCTATGCTGACTTAGCTATCCCGGCCCCTGGTAAGATTGTTACTAATTACATTTCTTATATTTAAATCTTTTAAAAACAAAAGTACAAAGTACATTATTATGAAGAGTACAACATGGATGTCAGTTATAATATTTCATGGCGCCGTGGAGTCCGGTACAAGCTCAGTCAGTGTACAACAGTAGCTCTTCCAGCTTACCGCTGTGAGAACCTCAAATCTAACAGGATGCAATTTAGTTCCATATGAACCGTTCGCATATGACCTGAGGCGGATTAGCTTCGTGTTGCAGCACGTCTGTGGCGTAGTTAATCCATACCATCAAAGGATTTTCCCGGGGGTTTATCCCATCCTCCCACCTGAACGCCACTTATCAGTGTTCATACCACAGCCACGGTTATTATTGGGCGTGTAATGTGTCTGTATGCCCTTACATATCCGCAGAAATGGAGGCACACAGGTTGACCTGAAGCCATTTTGGTGAACTCCACGCGCATTTCATGCGGCAGATGTCGAAAACAAGGGTAAGGTAAAGTTGTCCTTGTGTTTAACTAAGCACGAAGTCATGAAGACGTATGGGGGAGTGGGCGTATAGATCCACGTTTTCATGACCTCGGCACTACCCACTGGCTAGGAGGCTGAGTGGCCCCCCAGAACCGGTCTGGACACTGGAGAAGAGAAAATTCTTGACCCTACAGGGACTCGAACTCCGATCCCTCTGTCGTCCAGCCCGTAGCCAGTCGCTATACCGACTGAGCTATCCCGGCTCCCGAAGGCAAGGGACCAGTTATTTTAGGGCTGTTCTGTGGTCTGGCCTTCCCGTTACTGATACATTTAGGTTGGTGCCTAAAAATGAAGGAATTGGGATGGCTCAGTCGCTATAGCAGGACGGTGGGGGTTCGATTCCCGGCCGGGGTAAGAAATTTTATTTTCCTTCATAACGTCCAGACCGGCAGTGTGGCCCACCCAGTCTCCTATATAATGTCGGTGGGGGGGGGTGGCTTTTCTTCGGAGGGGTAAAGCGGCCGTGGCGTGAAGCTGACCACTCTCATATAGTGCCAAAGTCAGTGATGGTGGAGCTCTACCTCCACTCTACCATACATCTTCATGGCGTGGTGCTTTATTAATTAAGCATAGGGACAGCTTTACCTTTTTTCACCAACATACAACACACAGTAACTTGTGTGATCCTATATGAACACTGTTTCTTCATTTAGAGATCTCGGAAGAGATAGTGATGTATCTGAGACCCTGAAGCTGGAGGCAGTATGTTCCTCCGAAACTTCGGTTGATTCTCATCTGACTACACGGCGTTATATAGCATAAGGTTAATTTCTTCTTAGGAGAGGGAGCTTGAGGGACCTGTACATAGATGGTAGGAAGTAGGTCTGTGGTGTGGAGTGGATTCAGCTGGCTTAGGATAGGATTCAGTCGCAAACTGTTGTAGACACAGTAATAAATCTTAGGGCTCCAAACAGGCGGGTGATATCTTGACGTAACAACGGCTTCTTCCTCACTTCCTTCTAGTACCATGGTTAAGAATGCATGGAGCTCTACCTCCAGACCTTCATACAGGGACAACTTATGTGAAATTTGAGGTTCTAACTGTGTTGACTATGAAGATTACTGTGTTTTAGTGTACGACGCCGTGTAGTCGCGTGAATGTTTACCGACATTTAGGAGGAACGCGTTGCCTCAGTTCTCAGCATAGATGAGTAAGGAACTCTTATACCCGGAAGATGGAGTCAGCATCTTATTCCGAAACGTCCGTTAATTTCTTCCATACCATGCAGCCTTATAGGAGCCGGGTTAGCGCAGTCGGTATAGCTACTGGCTACGGGTTGGACGACAGAGGGTAGTATGAAGAATTTTCTCTTCTCCACGTCGTCCAGACGGCTCTGGGGCCCACCCAGTCTTCTATCCAGTGGGTACCGGGGTTCTTTCCCGGGGGAAAAGCGGCAGGGGCGTGAAGCTAACCACTTACGTCCAGCCAGTGCCGAGGTCAAGAAAATGTTGTGTACATTCACTTCCTCATACGTCTTAATGGCGTAGTGCTTAATTAGTTAAGCACAGGGACAACTTTACCTTATCTACACAGCCTTACATGGCAGAAGACCGCACTCTTTATAACCTTATCGTATATTAAACGGGAGGGGTAATTCGAAAACGGACACGCTTAATGGAACTCAAAACTGGAGTCTAACCTGGTCTAGTGTTACGAACGGTTAAGCCGACCAGTACACACATTCTGCATACTTGTGGTGTTCTGCAAAAAAACAGGCGTTAAGTGCTTCTTTCACCTCACCAGGACGGTAACGTTTGAACGGAATCTGCAGGCTTAGGTTGCGTCATCGTCGTCACTGTACAATGGTCGGGGAGGGGGCTGCCGTTTGTTTCTCAGGCACAGATGTTAAGTAACAGCCATGTTTTGTCCATGAGAGTCAAAAAGTTTTGGGCCACTTTCCGCGTCCATCTCATTTGCTGCTCTGCCCCTCGGTATTACACAAACAGGATTGCAATAGTCAGGCTCGTGTAATCGAATAGTCAGTTTCGTTTTGTAATCCACGACCGGTCGCTCTGCCACGATGATGCTGGCGGAAGGATACATACTGTTAACTTAGGGAAGACAAAGTGAAAGTCGTTTTGCAAGTCCCGTCTACTTATTTTATTTCACTTTGATTCCTGACCCGTACCATCTCGTCTGCCCCTTCTGTACCCACATCGTCATCAGAAAATGTCTCAACATCTCATGTTATCCTGCGTAATACACGGTAACGGAAAGCTGGAGCGGTGCTGTCGGTGTACTGCAGGCCATGTTGTTAGGTGTGGCCGCTAGGTTGCGTGTGAGTGTGACGAAGTAGAAGGGGGGGGGGCAGTTGTAGGATGAATGCCGACGCAATGTCTCAAATGCCCAGATGTAACCCATATACCCTTTACAATCAGTTAGTGTAGTCGAACTAATCAGTTCTGTTTAGGACGGTCAGATGTAAAAACATGAACTGCATAACTCAGTCATATAGCGACGGGCTGGACGACCGGGGAAACTGGGTTCGATTCTAGGCAGGGGCAAAATATTTCTCTCTTCCTCAGCGTGTAGACTGACTCTGGGGCCCGCCCGTCCTCCTATCCAACGTGTACCTGAGGCGCTTTCCCTGGGGTTAAAGCGGCAAGGGCGTGAAGCCGACCACTCCTCTCTGCCTAGTGCTGAGGTCACTCCCCCATACATTTTCATGGCGTGGTTCTTAGTGCCAAATCTCATATCCATTTTCATTAGCTTAGGTCGTTTATCCAAGGAATCAGTCCAGGTCCCAGGCTTTGTGTTGATTTTCGTAACATAATGATTTTTGACGGTGAGGAATTGTTAGCCCCACGCCCAACCCCCAAGCTGGAGGGCCACCCATTGTCGGCTGTCCGCGACTGCTTATTCAATATATTCGCAGCTTCCGTCCATACCTGGAGGGCGTCTCCTCCATCCGCAACCCGAGGACGCGCCATGCCGGTATGGATTGGATACATTTGGCTCAGGATAGGGACCAGTGGAGGGCTCTTGTGAAGTCAATAGAAAGTCCGTCGAGTGTAACAATTTGTAGGTCACTTCTTTATCACTTCTGCCTTACATGTTTCGGTTTAATACAACCATCATCAGAGGCACATAGTACAATCATGAAAACACTGTCGTTGTTTAAGATGTACACAGTTATGTTTGCTGCGTGGACGCTGCTACAATATGTCGACGTGTAAAAGCACAACACTTGCTAGGATTGTTGAATGCACTATCAATTCTCGCATTCCATCCGATACTGCCCTCAAGTTAAAACGCCAATGTTAAAATATTTAAAAATTTAAAACATTTGATGTAAAATGTTAAGCTCCTCCTTGTTAATTCATCCCGAAGATGAACCCGGTGATGAACCTTCGGGTTCCATGAAATGCTGGGAAATTCTTGATTAGCTGCAGAATTGGCGGCTTCTCTAGAAGGGCTCAGCTCCAGGAGGGAGTAAATAAATAAGTAAAGTTCTTAATTAGTTAAGCGCAAGGCCAGTTTTAACTTTTTTACTGTACCTGGTTTTCAGATTTCTGTCAGGCTATCATGGTAGAGTGATCTATTCGCATTTGGGAACCACAAGCTGCTGTTTCATGCTGTTTGCGTGGTTTACTCGTCGACCCTGAAGATGGAGGCAGTGCGTTCCTCCGAAACGTCGGTAAACTTCTAGGTTACCCACCGTGACACCCCAGAGGATGGTACTTCGTGATTTGTTGGGAAATTCTGAGATAGTTGAGCTGTTTCTGGTTGGGGAGGGTTGTAATTTCTCGTGCCTTGGAGCGGCATTTCGGCCTAATGTGGCCCCACGCATGCACACACGCACACACGAGCGTATTAATGTAATGATATCACACGTCTGTCGTACTGTGCGTAGTAAGATATTGTTTACTGAGAAGTGTTAATGAGGTCTATTCTAGAATTTTTTTAGCCTACTTCCCTTATTTTGAGAAAACATTAAAGGGGACTTACGAGATCACCTTGCTGCCTGTTTACCTGTGTGTCTCACCCTAACATCTTTTGAACGCAATTTGATACGACGTCAAAAACACGGAATAGTGGACCCAGAATTAACGGCCGTTGCTAGGCACTAGCTCGGTAATCACGTTCCTTTGGCAGCGAATACATACACAACTATAGAAATGTTGGACTCGGTGTTTTTTTGTTCGGTCCATGTCGTGTCAGATACTCAATATGTAGTGAAAAGAAAGTAGGCATTTCTTCCCGGAACTTGTTTTTTCGCATTTGCATTGAGCATGTAATGATTATCGTTTCTGTACAAGCGGAAGTGCGCAATTTATTGATGTGACGTTGACGCCTGGCAGGAAATGCTTGGTTATATTCTTGGCTGTTCTTGTATTTACTTTTGGTAAATGCATGCAAAGACAGATTGCTCGTTCGCAAGACAGATCTTCTAGAAGTGAACTTGAATTCCTGTATAATATTCGAGTCCCTTTGAAAGAAAATACATAGGTAACGCCAATACCCAAGTCCTCATGACGTTTATACGAAAGATGAGCAGTTTTGAAAGTGCAAGGCTGTTTGGGCCTAGTCTGTCGTCTTCGTTTCTATTGTAAAAATCACAAACTTTGAGAAGTGGGTTCTGGCTTCAAGTGGAGAGGATACCGAGGGATTCCTATGATTTTGGGCCCCGCGGTAGAACTACGTTCATACCTTAGGGGCCCAAAATCATAGAAATTTCCTCATATCCTCTCCAACATAATACGGAAGCAGAATTGGTTTCCGAAACCCTTTGGTTCTATTTTATTGAAAACTAAACCGATGAATAAAGTCCAAATAAAATTTCCTTAAACGTTACTCTGTCATCTGGTAAGCTTAATGCTTATTGCAAGTAAAACTTTTTATTATTTACATATACGTATTTTAGTTTATTCTTTTATTTTTTAGTTTTGAGTTCTGTGGACAATTTTGAAGAGTTTGCGACGTAAGCGTCCTGATTCCTCCACGAACTGTACTGTTGGGGCTCTCAGCAACCGATAAGATAGTCACCGTACCTCGGCCTCGTCTGCCATACGAAATCAGCTTGTCTCGTAAAGGGAATGGAAGAAATTTTATGTCTGTCCTTGTGAAAAATTTAAACACATTATCTTTTTTTTTTATTGCTAGTGGGGTGGGACTAAGTCCCTTGTACTGCGGCCACTTCTGGCCTATTGTACCAGCCCCTGATGATAGGTGAGGGTGATTGTGGAGCAATTGGTGGAATGAAGATTGGCAGGGGAAACCGAAGTACTCGGAGAAAACCTTCCCCAGCGCCACTTTGTCCACCACAAATCCCACTTGACCAGACCCGAGATCGAACCCGGGCCGCCGCTGTGGGAAGCAAGCGACTAACCGCTTGAGCTATGGCGCGGCCCAACAAACTATCTTAATATTCGTTGAGTGTGCAGAAATAAACTGAAAGCATAATTTAAATGCTTACCTACAGTTTGCCATGAGGGGCCAGCAGCATATTGTTTAGAATGAGAATTTAATCAAATCGGTTACGAAAAAGAGATGTCACGTGTAGTAAATGAGAAGTTCGTTACGTATGGCTTGGGGAATGGGGCCGAAATTGCGTATTGTTTCGAGTAATATTGGAGTTACTATCAGTTTCGAATGACAGCTAAGTTGCATAGGGGTAAGGGGCGTTGTCTAGAAAATGTGGGAGCCTCTACGTCCCACAATCGTATGGACTTCCAGGCCTGTCAGAGGGACAGCTTTAGATAGTGCTTGCATACCCCTGTAACAGCCTTGGCTACTGTACGTATTGACAAGATTATGACATATATTTCACAATACTTTTGTGTTCCCTGTTTTTTCTCTGTAGGAAACAAGAAAGTTGCATTCTTATGAACTGTATATTAGATGTACTTGTATGTATGGGGATTGATATGAACACTTAAATTTATGAGCTCATAGCACAGGCAACTGTATCCATCCACTTAACGACCTGGGTTACCTCATGCCTTGTTTAAGCAACCTAACGGAAGAAAAGTCTGTAAGCGTGTTTATATTTCCTACTGGCGCAAGAATACAGGAAACAAGAGGCCGTGCCATAGCTCAGGCGGTTAGTCGCCGGCTTCCCACCACGGTGGTCCGGGTTCGAGCCCAGAGCAGGTCATGTGGGATTTGTGGTTGACAGTGGCACTGGGGCATGATTTCTCCGAGTACTTTGGTTTCCCTCACCAATTCTCATTCCACCGACTGCTCAACACTCATATCATCCGGGGCTGTTCAGTAGGCCAAGAGGTGGCCCACGCACAACGTGGACTTAGTCTCGCCCCACCTCAGGATTCTAAAAGAATACTGGAAAAAATTTAGTAACTTCCTAATGATGACGTAACGGTCTGCGTCACTAAAATTTTCGCTTAGTGGGGGCTGGAGTCCATCTGGGTCCACTCGGCACTGCGGCCATTGATTGGCGTATTGTAGCCTGCCCCGGGTGATTATGATGATGGAGAATTTGGTGGAATGAAGATTGGCAGGGGAAACCGAAGTACTCCGAGAAAAGCTGCTCCAGCGCCACTTTGTCCACCACAAATCCCACATGACCTGGCCTGGGCTCGAAGCCGGGCCGCCGCGGTGGGAAGCCAGAGACTAACCGCTTGAGCTATGGCGCGGCCAGTCTGCGTCACTAACTGGCGATGACCCTTTCTCGTTCGTGTAGCAGATGGAGTGTAATGTATGCTACATGCCATAATACATATTGGAATTTTTAGCTGCAGGCTCATGGCGTATTAAAGATTTGGTTTAAAGGAGGGAAGGTATTTCTAAAACAGCCTGTTATATGAGCATATTAGCAAATGTACTATATCGCACACAACCTACACCTCAGCAACTCTTCTAGTGCAACATGAAATGGTTGCTAATTTCCTTCACTTTAGGGCGAATGTTACGTTGTAGCCGCGTACGGACTTTGGAGAGAACACGGCCACAGACAAAAGAACAGGTACAGTGTTTCCCTATCAGTGGGCTATACCCCACTGGTGGAGCCTGAGGGTCATCTGGATGTAACCTGAAATCTCGAATATAATATTTTTATTGTTTGCATTCTGTTGCATGTATCACAATTAAAAAAGGTATTAAAACCTTAAATACGTTCTTGATTAATTTAAAATCACTACATGTGTATCTAAGGAATACCTGAAGATGACCCTTTAAGGGTCGAAACATTTAATGTTCATTTTAAATGAATGAAGAAAAACATTGTTGTGTTTGAGGTTGAACATATTTAAGGCTTTAATACCTTTTTAATAGAAAACAGTAATTAATTCGCGCAACAAAATTCAGTTACACAAAAATATTCCTGCGCTATAAACACAAGCTTCTCATTAACGCATCAATTCGATCTAGTTTTGAAAACAGAACTGTATTGTTTTATGTAACTGTAGCAATGTTATTAAAATTCGTACGGTTTTAGATTCTCATTAATGATTATTATAACACTAAGATGAGCATAATTTTAAAAGTATGCATTTTGAAAATGTAAGATTTATTCTTAATGCGGTAAAGACATTTCTTCCTCATTGGTCCGGTTGATGTTTTATTTTTTGCAGCCGTATTCACGTAATCCTATTGCCGCTTTTTTTGCTTGACGTAGGCATGAGAGGAAATGTATAGTACAACCGACATTTCTAGTGCCGGGAAGACGTTATGATCTATTTAAATATATTGCGACATGTAGACCCGTTGCTAGGCAACGACCGCGAAACAAGTGACAGTACAACAGACATTTCTGAGTAACGGCTCCCAAACCAGTATGTTTCCACGACAACGAAGAACAGCTATAAGCAAATATACGTTTCTACACAGCCCGAGCTGAAAGGACCGCTGGGTCCAGTCTTTGTGAGCCGTAGCTGTTAGAGGCTAATAGCTGAGGCACGTGGACAGTTCGGGAACCTAAAGGAAGGGGACCGTCAGCCGTTGGGAACCGTTACCAAGCATCGGCAGTGAAGGCATGATTGAGACACTAGTGTGTGTGTGTGTGTGTAATAGCGAACAGTAAAGTGTAATTACGCGCTGTATCGAAGTGCGCAGTAAGCCGGATCATCCATCCAAAACCCGTCTATACTGACTGCATACACATGACAGCATATTTTACAGGGATTCTTTCTTCCTTGCCATTTATGCCTAATATTACAGGAACAATTTCATCAGTCACACACTTTCCGTAAACTAACGGAAAAATAAATTTGGGAATCGAAGTTGCTCTGATGTTTTCTGAGTTTCATTTCGTTTCGTACAGTTCCATATATATCCCACACAAGAATAACACATAGGCCCAATAGCATAATGTGCCTAACTGAAAATGAAAAGAACGATTTTAAAATAGGGGGGAAATGAAATATACAATTTGAATATGTTTCAGCATTTATGTTAATATTGATCTGAACACAAAGAATTATGTAAGGCCCCTACGACAACAGGAACTAAACCACCAGGAACGGCTTTAGGCACGTTCCTTGATTATTTAAGCTTTGCAGAGATCACACACAAAATACTTTTTAGTTTCTATCTCTCTAGGCTGCATTCTTGCACATTTGACACATCGAACAAAATGACAGTTTATTCGTATAAAATAAAAACAGATCTTCCTTATTGAAATCAATAGAATCTTCAACTAAAATCAAACTCCTTTTATCTCCTGTTGTTTTCGGTTACTTTTTTCTGGCGTGTCGTTTTCTGCTCCTTTTCTAATTCCTTTCTGCATGTGTTTATGTTTTGCCATTCCTGCAGCTGTCTTGTGAGGACTTAAAGTCAAATCAATTGTTTCTCAGGAAGTTTTCCCCTGACTTTTTTATTTTTCGCCGTAGGCTTAGGGACGGGGGGGCTGTTATGTAAATAAAGTAAAATCAAAAACACAAAACCTCAGTTACTCAAGTTATGCAACTCGCACTGTCACTGTTTACGCAACGTCCTACAAGTCTGTATACTATCAGGTACTGGCTGCATCGTAAAATAGGCCACCGACGTTACTTTCATTTTAATAACATTATTTTTTTTTGTGAAAGAAAATATTTGAAAGTAACGGCAATGATTACACGTGTATGTGATTATTTCGTCTGTACGATGTACTGGTCTTCGGAAAACTTACTTGTTATTGATCTTCCATGAGTCAGAAAAGGGGACTAGATGCAGTTAGGAAGATTATATTAAAATGGATTTTAAACGGGATATGAAGGTGTGGACTGGGTTCATTTGGCTAAGGATATAGATAATTGGCGGGTTGTTGTGTATGCGGTACTGAACTTTGTGATTCCATATAAAGGCGAGGATATATTTGTTCAAATGAAGGACAGTTAGCGTCTGTGCGAAACACATGGATAGCATCTTACATTAGATTGCGGCCTATTATTTCTACATCGTTTCAAATTCATTATTCATGATTCGATACCATATGAAGTAAAAAAAAAGGTCAAACTATCCATGTAACAGACCATGGAGGCCGGTAAGTTTGTGAGACGTCGAGGCTCCTACATTTTCTAGACAGTCGGCTCACAGATAGCCGTGAAGTTGTCAGCCTTACGCGATGGCCAGACTTTACCCACAGGAAGGTTCCTGGTAATCATTTCTGTTAAGAGGCTCAGTGCGGCTGGAAGGATTAGGCCAACTAATAAATTCACTGACCTCATCGGGAATCGAACCCACGACCTTCCACATGTAGCATCGTGCCTCAACTAAATACGCTACCGTGTGCCCAGTCGACTCCATGTAAGCTGAGAAGTACAGAGCCTCAGTAAATAAACGAAGTGCAGTTAAAAGAATGAAGAGATGAGCCCACTCTGTGGGGACGATCGGTACCAGATAAGGCTGGAAATCACTTTATCCCTGTGGGTAACTAATTAAGCACTATGCCATGAAGGCGTATAGGGGAGTGGATGTATAGACTCAGGTTTTCTTGACCTAGGCACTTGTTGGAGACAAGTGGCCAGCTTCACGCCCCGGCCGCTTTACCTGAAGGGAAAGAGCCCTCGGTACCCTTTGTATAGGGGGCTGGGTGGACCCCAGAGCCGATCTAAGCGACATGGAGAAGTGAAAATTCTTGATCCGACAGGGATTCGAGCTCCGACCCCTCGGTCGTCAGCAAGTAGCTAGTCGCTATACCGACTGAGCTATCCCGGTTCACATTTTATCCCTGAAGGAACATGAAACAGGCAACGGTTTGGAAGCTTAGAGATTAGAATTCGGCTTGTGGGCAGCGTGTGCATCCTCCACCAGTCTGCGACTATTATATAAGTTTGCGAGACTGTAATACGTAAGCATTATCATAGTCCTCATACGTCATGAACCAGGAATATCCGGGACAAGGGGTCGGACTGCGTGTTAATAGCAAAACAACAGAAGAAGACGTAGATGGGAGGAAATACATATGTCCACAAAACATTTCTCGTGTTTCGTTATATTTTCATAACCGTGAAGCAGAAAATATGACGACACACACTTTACATATTGCATTAGCAAAGTTCCACATGTATGCGTGTGTAATGTGGTAGGGATATGGAAGAGACGGCGTTTATTCAAGGCCAGATCACTGGACATTTCTGATGTTATGGTTTCAGTAAGGTAGAAGGGTAACGTCCCTGTACTGAATTATGTAATTAAACACTATGCCATGAAGACATGGGGGAGTGGAGGTATAGCTCCACCAATATTCACCTTGGCATTGGCTGAAGATGAGCAGTCATATTCCCCCCCCCTCTCCCTTGGGGCTAGAACCCTCAGTAGCAATTGGATAGGAGGCTGGGNCCGTATCCCTTGGGGCTAGAACCCTCAGTAGCAATTGGATAGGAGGCTGGGTGGGTCCTAAAGCAGGGGTTGACTCAATGGAGAAGAGAAACATCACTTTCCCCTGCCGGGGATCGAAACCCGGTTGTTCAGTCCGTAGCCCGTTCGCTATACCGACAAAGCTAGCCAGAGGCTCCGTAGTTATCGTAGTCTCGTGAGTTTTAATTTTACGATTTTGTGACAAGACTCCCGAAAGCCGTAATAGTGAAGTCAAAATAGACGTTCTTTGCTGGGCAACGACTCGGTAAACATATTCCCGCGGCAACGAATACCGAGCAACAATCGAGTAACTCCCGTTTCTATGCAGCGGCGCTGTAATTACACATCAGTAATGGAGAGATTGTGTTTTCTACGTGGCCCGTGCAAAGTGGTTGTAAAAAAAAGTTCAATTGGGAAGAGTTAGTTGAGTTTCGTAACGCCAGTCTGCCAGGATATGAGATTGGGAGTAGACGAATTGACTTGAGTCGAGTCTTCGGAATTGGCAGTTGCAGAATAATGGCAAGAAAGGAATTAGGTTATAGAAAGAAAACTTCGTGTGATTTAAAGTGACAGACTATTATGAATCCGTTGCCAGGATACTACTAGTGAAGAATGAGAACCGTAGTGTTTGTATAAAGGAGAAATGTAAAGTGTGGAAATAGCGGTACCATTGTATTGCCTGTTGTTCTGAGTCTGATGTATAAGGTATCAATTAATCCAATCATTCAATCCAGAACCCGTCTTATAAGTCACTCAACAACCCCTAGCACGTGACAATATTGATATTTTAGGATTTAATGAAAGGACTGGGGTTAAGAGAGAACCTCAGGTCTCACATTAAAGTACATTTGTCGAATTAATGGGCATTTGACGTTAATAAATCCATACCTTACATGATATGAACAAATCATATTGATTAAAATAAACTTCTGTTTGCTCTGAATTTATTTATTGTTTGGCTAATGCGCAGTCTTGAACATAAAACGTAATATTAACGGTCTTGATAAAAAGAGCGACTATTCCCCCCACCCTGCTATTCGCGAACCAGAGAATCACCCCTTCAGGTATTTGAAGCATACCATCTATTTATTTTATTTTTCTCGAGCAGGGGTTTGTGGACGCGGTTTGAATTACTGATCTTGTGACATCCCTCTATGAATAATATCATAATACAAAATCAGACGTTGCTATGGAATTTACATTAGATTCAAGCTCACTGTATCCAATAGATCATTGAATTTTGATCAAAGGAATACGTACTAGGAGAACTAACATGGGAAGTATTCACGAAATGTTTTCGGTTCTTGTTATTCTCTAGTTTGTAGTTCCTGAATTAATTTTTTTTTATGTAGCTGTCTCATTCAAGGAGCCTACAAGAAGTTGAATGATCAACATAACGAATATACTACCATGGGCTCCGGATTCATAATATTGGCACATTCTCGCTGAACTAACTCCATGAAGCAAAGTCTTTCTTGAGAAGTAAACAGTTTCTCAGCCACTTAAGAAATTTCCAGCGTGTTTATGGAACCAGAAGGTCCATTACCGTGTCGACAACGTCCCGCCTCTGGTCTTTATCCTGATCTAGACGAATCTATTCCATACCTGCCATCGTCACATGTAGAGGTTTGTGCGTGACTTATAGATGGGGTTTTCGATACACACCACTCGGAACTACACGCAATTACACCGCTATCGCTGATCTACACACTTTACAGTTCACAGTTACACACGTCTGTAGTGGGTAGGTTGTAATTCTTCAGTCGTATCTGTTGATCTGAGCTGTTTCCGTTTGGACAGAGGCTTCCGCTCTGATCAGTCGCCATAGACGGGTTTTCCGCTTCCTGGGATGTAGGTGACATCACACCTGACCAGTCAGAATAAATTAAGTTTCAATTTCAGTTTCAGGCACTTGCCATGGATATAGAAAGTCTTATACGGATTGAGGTTTTCTCGAGGTTGACTGTGGTTGTAACACCTTGTAGCTCTTGGAGAACCCGCTGTTTCGGAGGAACATATCGCCTCCATCTTCAGGGTAGACGAGAAAACCAACCAAGAACCCAGCAAAAGAAGCAGACGCCAATCGAAGATCGCCTTTTAAACTTCGGAGGAACATATCGCCTCCATCTTAAGGCGTCGAAGAGTAAACCAATCAAGAAACCATCAAGAAGTGTATTCGCCTCCGAAACGTCGGAAGAACATGCTGTTCCATATTCTGGATCGAAGAGTAAACCAAGCAAGAGACATGTTGGCCTCCGAAACACTGGAGGAACATGGCACCTCTGGTTCGATGGCTAAGCCAAGCAAGAAACCATCAAGAAGCAGAGGGGCAAATAGAACTCGTCTCCGAAACGTCGTTTCTATCTTCGAAGTACATAGTGTTTACAACTCAGAATAACGTACTGTTGAAAGAGACCACCACCAGTCTACTATGTTTAGGAAGGTCATGCGATAGGGTCCAGTATCAATGTTGTTTTGCCCATGGGGAGTCTACCGGTTGGTGCAAGATGAAAGGTTGTGCATGAATGCCTACACGCCCAGCTGTAGAGTTCAGTTCAGCGGAGTTCAGTGCGACTGGCAAGCCATGGAGGAAGGAAAGACTTGGCTTGCGTCTTAATAGCCCCTCGCAGCAGCTCCGCCGGCACCAGCAACATTCTTAAGTCACTTGGCATGTCCGGTTTGCTGGTCCGGGCCTGAGTGACGTCATTGTCACGCATCTCCTCAAGTTATTCAGAGTAAAACGGGGCTAAGAAGCGACACAAGTGTTCTAATGCATGGCCTTTTTTTTTTTGCTGTTAGATAATTTCGTTTGAAATTTGAAGTTTGTTTACTTACTGCATGACTGTAAGGTCCTCAGACAACCTTGGCCTCCTTTATGACAGTTGCTCTTTTTTTTCCCCTGTTATCTGCATTTTGCTTCATGCATCATAATCACTGGCAAAACAAGCCTCTTTGAGCCATATCCTTCCTTAGAAGATTCTACTAGATTGCAACCGATTTTCCCTTTTTTGGATTTCGCAACACTAAGATTTTTCACAGAGCAAGGTCGCCAGCCTTGCGTCCAGCTCCCAACTTGGGGGACCAGGTCTCTGTACTTACGTACGCTAGTGACAGGGTTGCCCAGTTATACCCCCGGGCACCGGCTTCCTTTTTCATCCCCATCTGCAACTCGCGAGGCTAGGGTGGAGGTATTCTAACCCGCCGTCACACGGCCTGTAAGTAACAAGAATTTCTGGGAAGAATTAATCGCATACTTTCCTTTCACGACATTCCGAGTATGGGCCACGCGGTAGCGTAGTTGGTTGAGGCACTATGCCACAAGCCGGAAGGTCGCGGGTTCGAGTCCCGATGAGGTGGATTCTTTTCAATTGACCTAACCCTTCCAGCCGCACTGTGGCCCTGGGGTTGATTCAACCTCTAACAGAAATGAGTACCAGGACTCTTCCTGGGGGGTAAAGGGCGGCCAGAGCGTAAACCTGACAACCTACCGCCGTCTGTGAGCAGTCTGTGTAGACAAAATATGGGAGCCTCGACGTCTCACAACCCTATGGGCCTTCACGGCCTGTTACAGGGGTAGCTTTACCTGTTTACATACAGAGTATTAGATAGACACTGACTGCCTAGAAAACATCACGTTTAGCAGTTCTTCTGTTGTTGCGTGTGTATTCGTTGCCGCCGGAACGTGTTTAAGAAGCCTTTGCCTTGCAGCTGTAGGGGAGATACATAGACATACAGATAGCAAGGTTATCTCATAAGTTTCCTCATATTTTTTTGTTTGTTTTAAAAATAAGGAAAGTAGGCGAAAATGAGCCGGGATAGCTCTGCCGCTAGAGCGACGGGCCGGATGGCGGCGGGTATACCCCCGTGGCTTACCCCGCCCGCTATTCTTGGGTATCGGGGCCCAGAATGGTGGAGCTATATTTCCACTCCTCCGTACTTCTTCATGGAACAGGGACAACTTGACCTTCTTACATTTTACAGAAATGAAACAAAATAACATAATGACATCAGAAATAGATCTATAGGACTAGAATTCTGTGGAAAAGGAAAGAGGGCTTTTCGGAGTACTGCTTGGTACTGACTTTTGCTTATTACAGCCTCGTTCCGAAGTCAGGGATTGTGGTTTCAGTGTTTATGCAGCTTTAGAACATGACCAATACTTCCGCAGAAATAAATCCTTCCACGAACGTTTCATGATGTGATGGTAGTCGGGACGAAGTTTCATGATTCGGGGAACCGGAATTTTTGGTCTGGCCTTAGAAAAGTTATTCATATGCATTGTTTTATTTAACTGGTAACACGCGTGATGCATGTTATGACGTTTTTATGCATCATTAGATCTTCATGTCAGGAGAGAGAGAGAAAAATAAAACTAGTTACTCATCGCTGGCCAATCCAACAGCCAGAAGTAATTAGTATGGTCAGCCATAGTTCCTTAAAACTCGTTCCTCTTTGGACCCGTTTGTATAAAGAGGGACGAAGAAACCAGAATTCTTTGCACCGGATGTTGTAATGATTCTCGTCTCCTCTCAGCGGCTATTCCTTGGAGTTATTTCAACGGAAAAATAATCACGAAATCCTGTTTGAACAGGAAATCAACCAAAAAATATTACAGGATGATAGAAACATCCGTGTTTTTTTATATGACGAATCCGTTCCGTTCTAAAAAAAGGTCGAACTTTGGTCAGTGACGTCAGTACTCGAGCCATGCAAAGGAAATGGAAGACTTCTTTGCTTTCTGCTTGAGAAATTGCGAACGAAACTAATCTGTTTTTAGTGTCCCATCATGAGAGCAAAAATTTAAATAGGTGTTATCTGCAGGAAAGTAAGGGTATAATCTCTGTATGAGAAAGTTTGTGTGCTATTTCTGCACCGATGTATTCCTCAGTATACTGCAGACATCAGGAGCAGAAGTACATGTACAGTCTAAACTTCTGGTGTGTATAAAAAGAGATGTATCTGCCCAGAGAGGAGCTGGGCTAGCGTAGTCGGTATAGCGACTGGCTACAGGCTGGACGACCGAGGGATCGGAGTTCGATTCCCGGTAGGGTCGAGAATTTTCTCTTCTCCATGTCGTTCAGACCGGCTCTGGGATCCACCCAACCTCCTGTCCAATGGATACTGGGGGCTCTTTCCCCGGGGATGAAGCGGCAGGGGTGTTTAGCTGACCACTCACCTCCAGCTAGTGCGGAGGTCAAGAAAATATGGATCTATACATTCACTCCCACATACGCCTTCATGGCAGTGCTTAATTAGTTAAGCACAGGAAGAACTTTACCTTTTGCCTGCTCAGAGTTGAAATAGCGCGCCAAATCTTTGTGTGTCACGGGATCAGTGGACGTTTTCGCACGGCACGAAAGAGGAATAAATAGGCAAAGGAAAAGGTATCCCTGTAACAAGCCGTGGGGCCTCACACAGTTGTGAGACTTCGAGGCTCCCATATTTTCTAGGCAATCGGCGTATAGATGGCGATGAGGTCATCCTTACTTGCTGGTTGTCCTTTGCCCCCAGGAAAATTCCTGGTACTCATTTCTGTTAGAGGCCCCAGGGCCGTACTGCGGCTGGAAGCACTAGGTCAATTGAAAAAAAGTCCAGTGACCTCATCTGGAGTGGAACCCGCTACCTTTCTGCTTGTAGCATAGTGCATCAGCCAACTGCACTGCCACGTGTCCCAAGAGGAATAGTAAACACTGCCTAAAACGGAACCTGAATTGCATTTCGGCGGCACTTCCCTTTACCGGAAAGCAATATCTCCGACCCTGTGACTACAGAACGACAACCAATAGCGGAAACTTGTTAGGTTGGAAATGGAAAGCAAGTGCAGGGATATACGTAGTTAGAGGTAAGTGTGCTCGGGTGTTTACTGTGTCTGCAGGAATTTTGTTTCTTACTGTGCTTCCCGGAACTTGTCTGAGAAGGAAATAATTCAGCCGGACTGTGCAGAATGTCATGTGTTCGGTTCCAGATTCTCATGGCAATGACTATGATGAATAGATGCCGTGTAGTCTGATACATGTGTATGAACATTTCGGACATACTTACTGCCTCCATCTTCAGGGTTGAGAAGTAACCCAAGCAATCAGCAGAGAGAGATGTGGAATAGCTCCTCAAGTGGATAGAGTAAGATTGTGGTGTTCAGGGTTATTACGTAAACCAGAAAACACATTTCAGTGATATAACAGAGAACATCAATCGCTGCTGGCCCTCGCTAGCACAGTCTTTCTTGGTGCCGGATTAAACGGGATTCATGATCGTATTTTTCAGTTTTACGAGTCTTGGGAGCGGTGCTACTACTTCTGCTTAGAGACTTGTTATGTTACAACTGTCGGTCAGTCGGCCAATCTGTCTCGGTATCAAGCACCCACATGGGGCCCAGGACCAATTTTTTTTTATTGCAGTCGGACATTTTCGGGTTTGTTGATGTGCGGCGCCCACTCTGACGACAGGACGGGTCTATCGTTTACAATTGTTGCTGAGTCTTGCCAGCGCAGTCATATTTGCCGTCAGTGAACTCTAGCGGCCATTTTGCTTTATTAGTTTTAATACAATTTTTGTGATAACCGTTATTCTGTCTTCTTTTGACCCGGCCCCATTGAGCACTGTCATGATCTGCTGACACATCGTTGCGACTACTGTGAACATGTTGCTCGGAGACTAGCTGTTCGCATTATTTAATCTGAATAATATATAAACATTTCAGTCGTAACTCACAGGAAACACATTACGTCTCCCCTACAAAGCCCAGCCGGTCAATGCTGTTTATTGTGAGAACCATATGGAACACACAGATACATTCTCTGAGCAGAATGCAGAGTTATATATAGTATATTAAATCATGTGGTACATATAGTAACCATTGCGTTAAGCGGCGCGGTGTAAAGCCGACCACTCACCTTCATCTAGTGCCGATGTCAAGAATGGTGGATCAGTACCTCCTCTCCCCCCATATGTCTTCATGGCATGTTGCTTGATTAATTAAGCCCAGGGACAAACTTTATATTGTCTTTCACCATAGTCATTGTACCATCCAATTTCGATACCGAAAACGTAGTTAAATACCCCACGGAAGAAAGACGTATATAGTATGGACTAGAACGCAGATCATTTCGTTAGTTTATCGTCATATCCGTTATTCCTACTAGTTCTCGAGCGGGTTTGCAGCGTCGTGACGCTCTGGAGCCACAGTATCTCTGCAGAACCAGAAGTGGCCACAGTACAGGGGACTTAGTCCCACCCCGCTAGCAATAAGAAATCTCTGTAGAAGGGCTTTTAGGCCCGAAAAATGTTCTTGATTGAGGCCACTCTAGGCGAAGGATCGCCAGTTATAACTTCCATATTCACACGTTGAGATTCCCTAGAGTTTTATTATACATAATGCGTTGTGCCATCCAAGAAAAGCAGATGTACCTGCCTAGAGAGGAGCCGGGATAGCGTACTCGGTATAGCGACTGGCCACGGGCTGGACGGCCGAGGGGTCGGAGTTAAGAGTTCCGGTAGGGTCAAGAATTTTCTTAACGTCGTCTAGACCGGTTCTGGGACTCACGCAGCCTCCTATACAATGGGTACCGGAGGCTTTTTCCCCCGGGAGTCAAGCGGCCGGGGCGTGAAGCTGACCACTCATCTCCAGCTGGTGCTGAGGTAAAGAAAATACATCGTATGGATCTATATATCCTTACGCCTTCATGACATTGTGGTTAATTCGTTGAGCACAACTTTACCTTTTACTATGACATGAGTGGAGATTCCGTTCAGACAGTCTGCTCGTTAAATTCGTGTTGGCCATATCATCTCCTTCCTGAATCCTTGTCTCCTTAGGAGTTATAAATCCTGTTTACTGTTGTAGTCTTGTAATCTTATATTGAGCAGATAATGCCGCTCCACTTTGCCATGAGGCTTGTTAAGTCGTTTGGCAAGAAGTTCAACGTGTTGGCATCGCGTGGCTGTATGCTGCTGTCCCGACGTTTCGTGGTTTAGTCTGTATGTGGTGGTTGACGACGTTTGGGAGTAACCTACTGCTTCTGTCTTCATGACAGACCATGGTAGACGTTACCCTTGAGACAGAGGCATTTGGTTCCTCCAAGATGTTGGTAAACCCCTCAGAATGTCATAAGCCGGAAGAGCAGTCTAAACCGTCATTTGTTTCCAGTCTTCGGTTTGCTTATGTGTAATGCTCTGGAGCTGGGATAGCTCAGTCACTGGGTTTAACGGTGGGGTTTTGATACCCGGCAGTGGCAAGATAATGTTTCTCTACTGGACAAAGACGGGAGGCACGCGATAGCATAGTTGGTTGAGGCACTATGCTACAAGTCGGAAGGTAGCGGGTTCGATCCCCGATGTCATTGGACTTTTCAATTGACATAATCCTTGCAGCCGCACTATGGCCCCGGTGTCGACCCAGTCTCTAACAGAAATGAGTACCAGGGATCTTCCTTAAAGGGCAGCCGGCGCGTAAGGCTGACAACCTCACCGCCATCTGTGAGCCGATTGCCTAGAACAGTGTTTCTCAACCGCAGGGCCACGGTGTGACAGGTTGAGAACCACTGGTCTAGAATATGTGGGAGCCTCGACGTCTCACAATCGTATGGGTCTCCACGGCCTGTTACAGGGATAGCTTTACCTTTTTCTTTTACTGGACAAAGACCACACCTGTTCTGGAGCTTACCCAGCCTTCTGTGCAGTAGGTTTCCTGGGGTGGGGGGCAGAGGTCTTTCCTCTATGTAAAGCGGCTGGGGCGTGAAGACGACCATTCCCTTCCATGTAGTGCCGAAGTCAAGAATGGTGGAGCTGTACCTCCACCCACATACGTCTTCACGACAGTACACAGGGGCGACCGCGACCCTACCTTTATGGCACTGAGACCCAGCATCTGAAGGAATCCTTCAGCAGAATGTAGTACTGTTCTAAGTTGCTGCTACCAGCAGCAGGACCGGTTCTCTTGCTACCTCCACGACTGCCTCTGTACAGCCTCCAGCGTCTTAAGAACTTCTCTGTCTCTCTCTTGTCTTCCGCTGTTGTTATTACTCCAGTTGGAGGGCGGGCGGTGGGAGGAGTTACACCATCAGTCCAAGCAGATTTCTATTTCGTCTTATTCGTCGTCGCACACATAAAAGAACTTCAACAAAAGGAAGGATAAAGATGAGAATAATAAAAAAAGACCAGCAGTACAGGAAAATGAAATAAAAAATATTTAAAGGAAGTTGGTAACATCTTCAAGACCCAGAGTACCGCCGCCCTGTTCTTCATCTCTCTTCCACTCATTACTCCTTGGCGCAACATCCTTCTTGCACATTTATCTCCTCCCTTCCTTCTTGTTGTATGCCTGGCATTTCCTTCTTCGGAGTAGTTGCTACACCACGCAACCATAAGAAGGATGAAGGAAAAAAAGAGAGAAAATAATGTTGAAGAGCGAGTGTTGGGTTCATGGTTGGTTATGTTGCTTCTTCATCACAGTTCTCCGTCGGTTCATCACGCTTTTCCACTGTCATCAGAGCTCAGTGTTGCTGCGAAGTGCACTCACGTGTGATGTGTGCCTGACTGCGTAGGGATGGGCGCTGCAACCTCGTCAAGTGTGCAGGCAATGCGGGGAAGTGGTGCTTTCGTTAAGCTCTGTCCGTATTTAATCTTGTCATAAGCGTGGGAACTGTCGGATGTGTTAACTGAGAATCGTTGCGTGAAGGAAACCGAACTGCTCAGGAAACCCGAAGAATGGAAGTCTCAGACCTTTGGTGCCAAGAGTTTCCAGACTGAAAGCGTTTTGCATTGTATCTGCACGCTGAACGAATCAGGTGAGGCTTTGTAGTGTCTGATACTGAAATGGTAACGTTGTGTACACTAATTTTGAGAGGTACATTAAGTTTACTTCACGAACCGAGATAGCGACGGACTACAATCTTGGGTTCGATTCTCGTTAAAGCACAGTAGACTACTGTAGGTCGCGGTGCAAGGGCCGAGAAGGCCTACCCCTCATACATTCATTCGATTCTCGTTAGGGGCTAGAAATTTTACTCTTCTTCACTACGTCCAAACCAGCTAGGAGCACTCAGCCTTCCATACAGTGGGTACCGGACTAGCGCAGTCGGTATAGCGACTGGCTACGGACTGGACGACCAAGGTGTCGCATTTCGAGTCCCGGTGGTTGAAAGAATTTTCACTTCCATGTCGTCCAGATTGGCTCTGGGGCCGACCCAGCCTCCTATCCAGTGGATACCAGGGGCTCTCTCCCCGGGGGTAAAGCGGCCGGGGCGTGAAGCTTACCACCAACTAGTGCCCAGGTCGAACAAATGTGGATCTGTGTATCCAATTCCCCATACGCCTGCATGGTTTAGTGCTTAATTAGCCAAGCACAGGGACAAGGGACCGTTTTCCCCGGGGGTAAAACGGCCGGGGCATGAAGCTGACCACTCACCTTCATCTAGTGCCGAGGTCAAGATTGGTGGAACTGTACTTCCACTCCCTCGTATGTCTTCGTGGAATGGTGCTTAATTAAGTGCAGGAGCAACTTTTCAAAATTTATTTGTGTGCGCGTACCCAGGCGGAGAGTCGGACGCTTCTCACGTCAAGTCGGGCCAACCCCCAAACAGAGAATGTACCACTTAAATCGCAGCAAGTTTACAGGTGCCAGGGATGTTGTTTTATTCAGTAATTTCTTGTGAGGGTGGATACTGTTTCACGAGAGGCAGTAAATGATTTAGATGTATTAAAATGTTTGAGAAGGAACACACATTCTTTTCGTGAAAATGCCATCCTCGCATCTGCAGAGCTGCTGCATAAGTGGTGGCCGCGGCAGCCTAGCAACCAGAGTGACATCGACTCGAGTGTCACGTACTGCCATTGAAGTCGAAATCTAATATATTTTCGAAAACACTTATGGACAGGTAACAGCACGGAGCGCAGATAATGTGAAAACAAAACGCTCAGAACTATATCCCTAAGTAACGTTATGACGTAAGTTACCTTACCTTGAACCTGAAACGATCTTACCAGTCCGTAGAATTATTCTTGGCTGAAATCAGCCGATCACAGTGGCCGCGTGGTCTAAGGCATGAAATGTCTTCGCCCGCTCAAACGCTGGGATCGTGGGCTCGAATCCCATCAGAGGCATGGATGTTTGCGTTTATTCTGTGTTTGTATGTAGGTACCGGCCTTGCGACGGAGTGATCTCCCGTCCAGGGAGGCCTACCGACTGTCAAGATTAAGAACCTGAAGTGAAACGAAGCTTTTCACGGATGCCCTAAGCTCCATGTGGCGGCAACAAGGATAGATAGATAGTTCGGTAATGTAATTATTAATTTAATTGTAATCTCAACATTTCAGTTAGTTTTGAGATCCTTAAGGCAGTGGCTGTAAAGAGCTCTATCCGCGGGTGGAAATGGCTTCTCAGACTTGGGTAGACGCAGCACGTATTAAAACCAATTATCACAATGTAGGTTTGCGCATTTGTTCCTATGTATGTCGTTATTGGTACTGCAGCTATTGTTATTATGTCATAAGGCACTGGAAATTCAGTTCTCAAAATAAAGCGCTCTGGAATTA
Source organism: Cryptotermes secundus (assembly GCF_002891405.2). NCBI lineage: Eukaryota > Metazoa > Arthropoda > Insecta > Blattodea > Kalotermitidae > Cryptotermes > Cryptotermes secundus. The sequence goes on from NW_019745080.1 coordinate 990,502, forward strand.
AGTTAGATCTAAGTGCCTCAGGTAGTATCTTTCTGGGAAGTGACGCCGTATAGTCGGGGAAGTTTTTTTAGGAACATGTTGCCTTCATTTTCAAGGTCCAAGAGTAACCCAAGTAAGTATTATAGCCTGCGTTCATCCGGAACGTCTGTAAATTTCCACCAGATTACACTCGTCACATCCGTCACCTCGTCATTATCTATCATCTCACCATTCGACTGTCTCTGTACCGTCTGCAGGAGGACACCCGAGGGCTGTTGGGCGCATTAGGGAGCCGTTGACACTTTTTTACATCAGGAATTGAGTTCTTGCAAATGATCGCCGTGTATGACCGGATAGCTTTATGTTATTTTCTGTGTATGCATTAAAGTCGTTATGGTGCCGCGTGAGATTATGGTAACACGATAGAGCACTGCACGCGCTTATTGCATATAGTATAAATTCTGTCGGTAGGTGAATCGGCCAGCAGTGGTTTTCCTGGAAAATGCTTATAAAAGGGGCTTCGTGAAACTTGTATTTCTTTCATTTAGCTGCTTTCCTTATTTTGAAAAAAAAAATTACAAATAGGCTTATGAGATCTCCTTACTGTGTGTCTGTATATCCCTCTCCCTCATCAACTTTTGAATGCCTGAACCAATCTTTACGAAACTTCAGTGATTCAGTATTGAGGGGGTGGGTTTCCCCATGCACCGCGACTGATAGTCTATTGTACATCCCCCTTTTAATTTCTACCGTCTCCATCCCCTACCGATACTGGTGCTCGCTGTCAGCCCCTTTCTGCCAGCGAGGTTTCTACCCTCTACTTGGCAGTGGTATCTAATAGTTAGTCCCTTTCTGTCAGCGAGTTAGTCCCTCCTCTGGCAGTGGTACCTAATACTTTAGCCCCTTTCTGCCAGCAAGGTTTGTACCCTCTACTTGGCAGTGGTATCTAATAATTAGTCCCTTTCTGTCAGCGAGGTCGTCCCTCCTCTGGCAGCGGTACCTAATACTTCCCAATCTATCGGAGGCATTGGAAACTATTTGGGCGGGAAACTTTTTGGCCTAAATTAGCTCAGAGGCCTCCTAGAGGCATGAGGTTCTTTTACGTGCTGCAAATCTACGACACGGGACCCACGGCTTAAAGTCTCTCCCGGAGGACTTGTTCCCTGAATTTTTCCGCCCTTAAAAATTCCACGACCTCCGCCGGGTTTGAACCCGCGTACCTTGAGTCATGAGGTGGGAACGTTACCCCTAGACTACGAAGGCCGGTTTTACGAAACTTGGTATGGATATCATGACAACTGAACTTATCTCAACGGCGCATTTCATAAATCCCTTCCATCATTCTGTCTGTATGTGTATCCCCCCAAAGGCAAGGGCTTGGTAGAAACGTTACCGCGGCAACAAATACACACTCAACAACAGAAGAATTGTTGGGGACTCGTCGTTTTCTTTGCGGTCCGTGTCTTGTCAGAGTTTTAAATATTGGACGTTTGGATTGTGAGTAGATGGAGCGGTATGTTATGTTATGTACCCTTATCTGTGTATGCACACGCGCACTTGTTTTTGTTTCGCAGCTGTGATATTCTTTCAGCAGTTGTTTGTGTTGGAGGTAATCGCTGATACTGCGTGTTTGACAGACGTAATATGAATAAGAAGCATCATCCTGTGTACTGCGCATATATAGGCTAATTTAGGACGTGAGAAACTGCGTGTGTGTATGTCGAAGTGACTGAAGACGATAGTGGTGTTTATTTTGTGGTAAATGATCTTTTCATGGCCCGTACTGGTTTCTTGGTGGGCACGCGGTAGCGTAGTCGGTTGAGGCAATATGTTACAAGCCGGAAGGTTCGATTCCCGATTAGGTCATTGAAATTTTCAATTTACATACTGCTTCCAGTCGCACTATGGTCCTGGGGTTGGCTCAGCCTCTAACAGAAATGAGTACCAGGAAGATTCATGGGGTGTAAACGGTGGCGGGCGCGTAAGACTGATAGTCTTACCGCCATCTGTGAGCCGATTGTCTCGAAAATGTGGGAGCCTCGACGTCTCACAACCCTATGGGCCTTCACGGCCTGCTACAGGGACAACTTAATTTTTTTACTGTGTTCTTATATGGCTACGTTAGTAGGATTTTGACATGTCTAATTTTATGCTTGATGTCATGAGGATAATGAAGAACGAAGGAAATAATTGTATATTTAAATAGAAAGAAATGTGTCTTCTCAAGTAATTTATTACGGAGTTATCTCGCTTAATGCTGCGTAGTAAGGTCAATGATCGAACTGGATTACATAAATAGTAGCCATTTCCTTGGATGTGATGCCATGCAATCCCATGGAAATTTACTGGCGTTACGTAGGACATAACTGCCTCTATCGTCAGAGTCGAAGACTAAACCGAGTAAGCAGCAACTAATTTACCTTGAAGATGGATGCAGCATGTTCCTGCGAATCGTCGGTGAACGTCTAGCGGTCTACACGACGTCACATCCGAGAAGGTGGCGCCAGTTTTCATACTCACTGCAGGGAGAACCTCAAATCGAATATGACGACGTATTTACCGCTGACATTACCCGTTTTTCTTAAAATAGATACTTAAATGGTTGGGTACTATGCCACAAGCCGGAAGGTCGAAGGTTAGATTCCCGATGAGGTCACTAGATTTTTTCCATTGACCCAATCGGTCCAGCTGCACTGAGGTCGACTCAGCCTCTAATAGAAATGTATACCAGGAATCTTCGTGGGGGTAAAGGGCTCCCGGTGGCGCGTAAGACTGACAACCTCACTGCCATCTGTGAGCGGATTGTCTAGAATGTGTGGGAGCCACGATGTCTCACAATCCTGTGGCCTCCACGGCCTGGTACCAGGGATATATTTACTTTTACTTAAATGTTAACGAGCATTATAAGATTTAAAGAGAATACCGTGTATTGTGTATGTCGTTGCCTGTCATTATGTTGCCAGTGCAGTCGCCCTTATCACGTAATTTGTTGTTAGGTACTGCAGCAAATAACCATTTTGTTGAGATGGTAATGACACATATGAACCAGCTTTAAGTCGTTAATAATTTGTGACGCACCACATTTATTTAATGATGCCGATTTTGACAAGACCTGTTTATGTTGTAGAGTCTTCTAGTTAAAGAATGTCCCATGAAAAGGTACGCCCATAAGGTGGTGTGTCGAAGGCTTGTTATCGAATGGGCATCTTCCATCGTCTCGATTTGCTTACAGAAACAGCAAGCAGATATACGAGTATATATAGCTTCCAAAATGTTTGATCTTACCAAACAGACAAGGTTTCATATTTATATATGATGACGGAAGCAGAGCCCTTCCGAAACGCTGTGTTCCTTTAATCGAAACGAGACGATGGAGAATGACCCAGTATATGTGTACTTGTTATGGAATTTAATAATAAACATATTCCATATTGTGTGATTTTATGGGTAAAGGAAAGGACTGCATATGCAACTTAGAATTTCGGAGTTTTACCGCGTCGTATGTTGAAGCTGTTCCACCATTTTGGGCGTACATCGCAGCCGCCATTTGCAGGCGATTCACCCTAAGATGGCGACTGCAATGTTTGCAGCTTCAAGAACCCCGGAATGCCTATTAGATACAGGCTGCGAAAACAGGAGGAGGAAGGTCTAGGGTTATATTTCGGAAACTATTCAACGGTGTTTTATTAAACTTAGCATTGGGGATCCATATTTTGAATTTTAATTGGCAACAGTCTGGTATAAGCCATACTTACACGTAGCTGAAATGGAACTTTATTTTTGTACGAAGAAAATGTTTTGTCGTATTAAACATCTGTATATGACAACAATACAATACAAATGTCTGTAATATCTGTACATTTTTTGTGAAATAGTTTTCGGAATGGTAAATATTTAACAATCTACAATGGAAACAGTTTATGAAAACGTATTCTCTCAATGTTTTGGTTCGCCTCACAGTAGTTTGTGTCTGAGTTCTAGTTTGTCTCCTTAGGCGGTTAGATGTTATTATGATTTAGTTTTCCCCGTGAATCAGAGTGAACGCAAACGTAAAACATCGTGTGTGTTCCATACAAATGTAATTCTAAACTAGCTTTATACTTCTGAGATCATTAGCTTTGGAGCAAGTCATTCCCTCCATAGAGCAAATTTAATTCAATTCGATTCTGTTATGGTTCATAGTAACATGATCAGATTTAAAAAAAGAAGTCCACATGTTTACGTAGTTTGACGCATGCAACATAAGAAGGAATGACGTACATGCAGAGATAGCGATGTCTGAGAATTGGAAGTGAAATAACGGCAACTTTTTTTTTTTTTTTTAAAGATTTCCGTTTGAATGTCAGTCTGATTCAGAAGGAAGTTACGATCCACTCACTTTTCACTTCACATTTTCGCGTTCGTCACTTCCTTACTTGAATTATCATGCAATACGCAGCAAAGATTGTATCTCCTTGGCGTGCGATTGTTCTTGTCTATTAACAGGCTTGGCTTTGTATGTACTCGTATTAAAGTGAGGTAAAGTTGTCCCTGGCCGGTCACGGTAGCCGAGCGGTCTAAGGCATGTACTGTCTTCGCTCGCTTGGAAACCGGGATCGTAGGTTCGAATCTCACTCAGGGTATGGATGTTTGTGTGCGTTTTTCTGTGTTTGTGTACAGGTAGAGGCCTTGCGACGAGCTGATTACCCGCCCAAAGAGCCCTGCCGAATGTGTTAGATCTAGAAAAACCGAAGTGAAAGGAGAAGTTCATGGAGGTAAGCGTAGGCCCACTGGGGCTGTAGTGCCAAGGGGGAAAAAAATGTTGTCCCTGTGCCGATCATACTGTCATCGCTCGCTCGAACACTGGGATCGTGGGTTCGAACCCCACACAAGACATGGATGTCTGTGTACGTTTATTCTGTGTTTGTTTTCTGTGTGTAGATAGATACCTTGCGACGGGCTGATCCCCCGCCTAAGGAGTCCTACCGAATGTCCATAGAATCAAGCTGAAAAAGCGGCCAAAGCCCAATAAAGGGCAATGAAGGCGTGTGGTGGAGTGGATGTATAGATCCACGTTTTCTTGATCTCGGCAGTAGTTGGAGGCGAGTGGTCAGCTTCACGCCTCGGCCCCTTTACTCCAGGGACAAGAGCCCCCGATACCCATGGGCACCAAAACCGATCTGGATGCTGTGGAGAAGAGAAATTTCTTGATCCTACTGAGACTCGAACTCGACCCCCCCCCCGTCGTCCATCCCATAGCCAGTCGCTATACGGATTGCGCTACCCCGACACTTATGTGTATTAGACAGTAGTTTAAAATAAATGCCATTTAACCCTAGAAATACCAGCTCTAATTTGTACAGTATCACCGTGCTGTTTTATACCCTGAGTGCTCTACTTTCATCGATAAGAAATGTGTAAACGTTTCAAATATAAGGAAACAATTCCCTCAACATGTTTTCTTCTGTATGTAGTTCATATAGCAGAGCAGCAGATGTCACATGCAGTCAGATTTTTATAAAGGTCGAATTTCTCAACACTTGGCACTTGTAGGGGTTTAAAAAGAAGTTTGATTGTTATAGAAATTAAACCATTGTGTGTGTGTGTTGCACGTTTACTAAATATTCATGGGTTTCTTTTGTTGGCTTGCAGACATTGAAGCATTGTTCGTGGCATAGAGGGTGTGGTCAAATTGGATGCTAGCTGAGTATAGAAGGTCTCTGCAGATGACCTTGTTGAGGTGATTGACCCGTACATAAGTCGTTACGTCACGTTTAAATTGTTGTCTTCTTAGTTGTTATTTTGTGCGAGTGTCTGGTATGTGCGTGGCGTAGCAGTAAGCCGTGAGCATAAAAGAATTAAGTTCATTTGTCCGTACAGTTTTTAATATTCTCTTCCGACACTGGTGGTATCTTTGTGTCAACACTGTGTTGAAAGTTGTCCGTCGTCTGAAATGCACTCGACGTGCGTGACACTGTATGGCACGGCCAAGTGGGTAATCCTCCTTCGTGTTCTGAAGGTCCCGGGGAAGAACGCAGACTGAGGGTGTTTTAGAACAGGGTGCTAAGGTGCTGAGGGGAATATTTGTGCCAAATCGAGATGAAGTGACGGGAGGCTGGAGAAAACTGCATAATGAGGAGTTTCATAACTTGTACTCTTCGCCAAGTGAAATTAGAATGATGAAGTCAAGGAGGATGGGATTGGCATGGCTTGTAGCACGAAAGGAGCAAAGAGGAATGCATATAGAATATTGGTGGGAAAGTCAGAAGGAAAGAACTGACATGGAAGACCTAGACATGAGGGAATAATATTAAAATTGATGTTAGAGAGATAGTATGAGGTTGTATGGACTGGATTGACCTGTCTGAGGATAGGGGCCAGTTGAGGGTTCTTGTGAACACGGTAATGAACCTTCGGGTTCCTTAAAATGTTGAGAAATTCTTAAGTGGCTTTATGACTAGCGGCTTCTCGAGAAGGGTTCAGCTCCATGGAATTAGTCATTCGGAAGGGCCCGGCTTGAAATCTTAGCCTGCGGACCAATTTTCGAGGTTGAGATTCTTTGTTGTTTTCCTCAGTCCCTCCAGGCAAGAAGATCCCGTGTGACGTCAGGTGAATGTCATTGTGGACAAGTGGCGCTGGGGCTGGCTTCAGTTTCCCCTGCCAATCATTATTTCATTCTTATCTGTCATTGGCCCCAGATTTTGTGTAGTCTCCTTGCCCAGACATACCATCATATCTTCAGTCCTCAAGTTCGAGGCCTCATGCGTGACTGCTGTTGGTTGGCTACACACTATGCGTTTCGGATTGACCACGGTAATTTTCTTCCACATCTGTTCCTATTCACCAATCATCATGTCACCCAACTCTGCATAATCTAACGTATTAAAAGCGTTGATGAATGAAGCAACATATCACACCGTTACCGGAAGTAGCTGCAATTTCGTCTTCAGGTCAAAAGTAGCTCCATTTTTGACCTAGGCACGAGATGGAGGCGAGTTTTGCCCCTTGGGAAAGGGCCCCGGTACGCATTGGATAGGCTGGGAGGACCCCGGAGCTGGTCTGGGCACTGCCGAGTAGAGAAGAATCTCTTGTCCCTCCCGGGAATCAAACACCGGCCGTTCGTCATCAGTGTTAGGTTTATTCTAAAGTTCGTAAGAAAGTGAAGTAATGTTTTAGAACCTGCAGCGCTAATAAAAATATTTGGGAGAAAATGTGTCGATTGGTGTTAGGCATCTGCATGACACTGACGCGGCTAGCCATCTTGGCGTAGGAGAAATGTATATATAGTTTCTTCTTTCTCAGGCGTCGTTGGCAGGAAATGATTCTGTACTGGAATATGTTTTCTTGGAATGCTGCATCCTCACACGCCCATTTTGTTAAATCATTCTTATATAGCCCACCAGTCTCTCTCTCTCTCTCTCTCGTATCCTGGTGTCCGGCGACTTACTACGTAGAATTGGGAACAGGAAGGTTTTCATGACGGTCGCTGTTCATGTTGTGGTCTTCCGGTTTGTGACACCGGAGCCTTGTATTTATTTATTTGTTTATTCAACGACACTGTCAGTAACTCAGATCATCATCATCATCATCATCATCGGCAAAACCGCTGCCTTCCACGGAAGATTCTGCCAGAATTGTCTCAAATTAGGCCACCCGATTTTCGCTTCTTTGGATTTCGGAGCAGTATTGCCACGTATTCGGGGTTGCATTACTAATAATAATGGGTCGGGGATTTTATGATTGGATGGATGCATGGCACTTCTTTACAGTTGCAACCAATTATAACAGCTCACACACTGAACTCCTTCTGAACGACGTCTGTCTGACGAATCTTTCTGAAGAATCTCGGACTGCCTTGAATGCACGAATGAACACCCTTTTTTAACTGCCATGCGGCCCGAATATGTCACCGTGTCGAACAGTGAATTGTCCTCTGTTAATCTGTTTGTTGTCACGGGAATATTTTGTTCAGCAAATTGCTACCTAGGCAACGACTTGTTCGTTGCTATTTGTTGTAGCAGGAACGTGATTTCTGAGCCGTTGCTCAGCAACGGCCGTCTGCTCTGGCCCTACTGTTCCTGCTTTTAGGCAGTGTTTACCGAGTCGTTGTCTAGCAATGGATTATTCCGCCGTAGTATTCGTTACAGAGCAAGGTTGTCAGTCTTGCATCCAACCCCCAACCTGCAGGACCAGGTTCCTGTATCTCTGCCCCTCAGTGACAGGGTGGCCCAGTTATACTGTCTAATTATTCAGTAATAGCAAATAATGAATTGAGTGGATGTAGAAAGAAGGGGCCGTGGCATGATTTTAAGGCACTAACTCGTCATGCCCGAGAGAAACCACTGAAAACCTGTCAGGATTGTCGATGTCACAGCTGAGATTTGAACCGAGCACCACCCTGATACAAGTTACAAGCGTCACCGATTGGCCCGATGTGTACCTGGATACCAGCGTTTACAAGACTTTACGATGTCAGAAGTGAAAGACCACAATGTGGAGGTATATGTTTTATCATTTAAATATGATATAAACTGACCTTGTGGAACAACCCGAAGGTTAGTACCAGAACCTGAAATTCTGAGATTTTGCTGAATCTTGACATAGTAATGTTCTTGCGTTCATCCCCCCAACCTCAGGACCATTCCTTAGGAGTTTTCCGCCATTGCGTTTTCAATATATAGTATTGACAACTGCCCCTCATAATTGGGTATTGTTCCCTAATCACAGAACGTGTTTCCCTGTTGAGAAAAGTCTGTACACACCTACATTGTCTGATCTTGTGTTTCAAGTAGTTATTACTGGAGAAGTCCCGTTGAAAATACAACGGAAATTCCCACCATTGTTAGACTGCATAAATTTCCTTTGTGACGTATTCACTTCCTGTTGTACATTGTTATCGAATGATGCATCGAGATCTGCGATTGACGCCATCTGTTAGACAGTGAATTTAGGAGTAAGAATTAGTAAATAGGTGATAATTCGAACCTGCAAAAAAATTGATACATTTGACCCATCGCCTTACCAGTGCGTCGAAACCAGCAGCATATAGAAGTATTTTCTTCCGTCGCAGTCTCAACAGGGCGACCTGGTTGGACATCATCTTGTACTTTCGAACGTCCTTGAGAGAATTTCTCGACCGACTTATGAACCGCTTTACGCGGCAAATACTTCCCACCGTATATAGGCAGCATTTCTTTATGAATATCCTTTTGCGTTGAGTTCTTTTGTTCACAAAAACGCACAACAGAACACTGCTCATGTGGAGTACACACCTCAAGTACGGTCCCCATTTTGACTACTGAAACAGTCTTTGAACATGCGCATGCGCGACTGATTCCCAGACTCTCATGAAGCTGTACTGTGCTGCTACCTAGTGATACACACAGAAAACTTCCGTATTCCATATTGAGGGGGTGGGTTTCCCCATGCACTTAGACCGGTTACTAGTCCATTGTGCGTCCCCCTTTAATTTCTACTGTCTCCATACCCTACCGGTACTGGTGCTTACTATCAGCCCCTTTCTGCCAGCGAGGTTCCAACCTCTTACTGGCAGTGGTATCTAATAGTTAGTCTCTTTCTGTCAGCGAGGTCGTCCCTCCTCTGGCAGGGGTTCCTAGTCCCTTTCTGTCAGCAAGGTTTCTACCCTCTACATGGCAGTGGTATCTAATGCTTTAGTCCCTTTGTGTCAGAGAGGTCCCCCCCTCCTCTGGCAGTGGTACCTGATACTTCCCCCATCTACCGGAGGAATTGGAAACTAGTTGCGCGGGAAACTTGGCCTAATTTTGCTGAGAGGTCTCCTAGAGACATGAGGTTCTTTTACGTGCCGTAAATCTACGACACGGGACCCACGGCTTAAAGTCCCTCCCTGAGGACTTGTTCCCTGAATTTTTCCGCCCTTAAAAATTCCACGACGTCCGCCGGGGTTTTGAACCCGCGTACCTTGAGTCATGAGGTGGGAACGTTACCCCTAGACTACGGAAGTCGCTCACAGAAAACTTACTACGTCCATTACAGCTGTTTGCTTCCATCTGTGACATATTTACTAACTCTCCCTTTTAATTACATCAACCATAAACCGTCTCCAATTTTGTACATAAATTTAGAAGTGAGATCTAAATTTATCGGATACACGCGGTAGCGTAGTTGGTTGATGCACTATGCTACAAGCCGGAAGGTCACGGGTTCAGTTCCTGATGAGGTCATTGGTTTTATTCAGTTGACCTAGTCTTTCCAGCTGAACTATGTCCTGCAGTCGACTCAGCCTCTGACAGAAATGAGTAGCAGGAATCTTCCGGGAGGGGTAAAGGGCGCCCGGCTGACAACCTCACCGCCATCTGTGAGCCGATTTTCTGGATAATGTGGGAGCATTGACGTCTCACAACCCCATGGGCCTTCACGGCGTGTTACAAGGATAGATTTACCTTCTTATCCGAATTTATCTCTGACTTCCATAGTTGAACTATATTGTTCCACGAACGTTGCAGAGGAAAGATTATTTCTTTTCAACTTTTTATAAACTTGAACGTTTCCAAAAGAACCTGATGATAAATGACTTCATGGAATTAATATGGTAAGGTATGTTTCCCGCGAATGCTTTTACAGTAGACCCTGAAACAGGAGAATTCGTGGTTAGCGGTGGCGGCCCGCATTTCGAGGATTTCACCGAAATACGTAGCTTTTCTGCTGCTAGAGACATGGAAGACTCTCTTCCTTTCCAAACATTTCAAAATACAGATTTCCTGTCAGTTTCCACGATCACATTCCACGGTAATCTTGATGATTACGCCAGCCTTTCACTCAGTACGCTTTAATGAGGAGGGCAGTATTTTGGTTACCGGAAGGACAAGAATCTTTGTCCCCGCCAACGCGTCCACACCGAATGTTTCGACGCTTGGCACTTGTATGATTAAATAGGCGTAACCTCTTCCAAACTGCAGGACATCACAATGTAAACAAGTGTCAGTATACGCAGCCAAGTGACTAAACGCACAAGTACCTGCCTACACGATGTAGCCGTCGTAGTTTCAGGGGGTTGGAGAAAATACTTTCTGGCACACGTGTTTCGCATTAAGAACAGCAAGCGATGAGTCAAGGACCCCTTAGTTACATTACAGAGACCCAGTGTGTTATTCCTCGCAGTTTGAAACATTCGGCAATTAGGAAAAAAATGCTGCTGATTTGCAAATGCACATTTCTAACCTTCCTGTATGCTTGTCGTGGCCCGGGTCTCCTGAGCGTCCATTCCACTTCGGTATTAACGTGACCCCTGTTTTGGAGATCTCTTTTTTTGTTTACCAGCGTGCACCTATTTCAAACATCTGGCCATCGGCTTCACTCGAGTTGTTATTATTATTATTATTATTATGGGGCACGCGGTAGCGTGGTTGGTTGAGGCATTATGAAACAAACCGGAAGGTCACGGGTTAAATTCCCGTTGAGGTAATTGAATTTTAATTGACCTAATTCTTCCAGCCGCCCTATGGCCCTGAGATCGACTCAGCCTCTAACAGAAATGAGTACCAGGAATCTTCCTGGGTGTAAAGGGCGGCCGGCGCATAAGACTTACAACTTCACCGCCATCTCTGAGCAGATTATCTAGAAAATGTGGGAGCCTCGACGTCTCATATCCTCATGGGCCTCCACGGTCTGTTACAGGGATACCTTTACCGTTATTATTATTATTATTATTATTATCATCATCATCATCATCATCATCATCATCATCATCATCATCATCATTGCACAGATTCTGGGCGTGTAAAATTTTCGTCATATTTAGAATATCATCAAAGTCGAGGGGAAAATTATTTATTTTTTTCGCTCCCTTTACCCTTTCGCACTTTCATTTCCGTTGTCCCTTCTATTTTTCCGTCCGTCATTGCCCAACTCATCCTAGCAACGGCAGAAGACTATTTGGGGGGTCTTCCCTACCTTAGGAAAGGCTCGTAGGCGGTTCCCCGAGCGTGAAGGCGTGCGAATTATCGCAGGAAACTTCCTTCCTTTATCACATTCGCTTTTTATTCTGAGGTTAATGTATACTGTTTTTAGATATGACTCCGTCTAGTCCCGTAGAAATTCACCGGCGTTTCAGAGGAACCTATAGCTGCCATGTTCAGGGTCGAAGAACAAGCCAAGTTCGTCGTCTTCTTGCTGGTTTCTTTCTTGGCTTACTCTTCGACCCTGAAGAGGAAGGCAGTACGTTCCTCCGAAAGTCTGTGGACTACTCGGCCTTTCATTCCAGAAGTCAGAACTCTTCATATTCACCGCTGTGGGAACCGCGTGGCTCCTTTGTCTCGTATGTTGATGCAAGGCGGGACAAAATATTCGAGGCAGGTTTCAAACTAGGCACTGCCATTTCCTGAGCCGGCACACAGGCATGTGTCTACAGAGGAAGGTGGGGCGGACCGCCTACTGCATAGTTTCGTATGAGAGAAACGTCTTCATGAAATAGTTTCGAGACTGTTCCTGTACTTCGGGTGACTAGCAGGACGTGAGGTTTTGAAGAAGCATGAACTTGGTTAGAAAACTGGTTACACAGAGAGGTAATTAGCGAATTGGTTACACGTCTAACATTAACAGGAGGGTTAATTAAGGAAGGAATTGGTTACACGTGTAGCATTAACAAGAGAGTTAATTAACGAATTGGTTACACGTGCAGCATTAAAAAGAGAGTTAAATAGTTAATTGACTACACGTGTAGCATTAACAGGAGAGTTAGTTTACTGGTTACACGTGTATCAGTAATAGGAGAGTTAATTAGCGAACTGGTTGTAGCATTAACAGGAGAGTTAATTAGATAACTGGTTACATATGTAGAATTAACAGAGCTAATTGGTGAGCTGATTTTTTTTCCCCCTGGGCACTACAGCCCCAATGGGCCTAGGCCTACCTCCATGAACTTCTCCGTTCACTTCGGTTTTTCTAGATCTTACACATTCGGTAGGACTCCTTGGGCGGGTGATCAGCTCGTCGCAAGGCCTCTACCTATACATAAACACAGAAAAACGCACACACACAAACTAAACATCCATGCCCTGAGTGGGATTCGAACCCATGATCCCGGTTTCCAAGCGAGCGAAGACAGACCACTCGGCTACCGTGACCGGCGGTGACGTGATTAATGTTGTTAACAAACTGTAGCCTTAGCAGGAAATTTAATTGGTGAAGGACTGGTTACACGTGTAGCATTAACAGGAGAGTTAATCAGTACATCACCGAAGGATGGACTCATTTAATGAATGTTGAAGTGGCGAGGATGTAGGGGGAAACTTTCCTATTATCCTGATATTTGCCTAGAGGGACTGAGGAAAATATCTAAAACCTCAGAGAAGATAGTCGGTTTCACGGCCGGGATTCGAAGCGAATACAATTCAGAAGTTATACTGTTAACGTTGTCCATTGAGATGGCTGGTTGGTTTGTTAGTAAGTCTAAGGCACGTGCAAGCTTTTTATAGAGTCGCTTTAGGTGACAATCGCGGAACCCGGAACTAGACGAATGGTCAGTTTTGCATGGAGTTGTCATCCCTCCAAAGACCCGACTCTGCTAAAAATGGCTTCTAAACGCGGAAGCCGTACGATCAGCGAAATTCCGTTCCTGCTTCTTCATCATTGCGAAAACGGCAAGGAGTTCTAAACGTGACTAATACAATAGTTGGTAAGTTCAGCTGTTTTGCGGCACATCTGCGCGGTAAGGCTCCGTAGGTTAATTAGTACACGGAGGACGTTTCTTTGATCACTGCCTGAGGAAGTACTGGTCTTAAGGTAAACAAGTTGTTAGACGTAAGTTTTGAGGTTTTCACGGCGATGACAATGAAGAAAGTCGTCTTCTGGGTTTAGGCACCGTGTATTCTTCGTTTTGGCCGACGTTTCGGAGGAACGTAGCGCCTCCATCTTCAGAGCAGTTGAATGGCTTGGAATGCGGAGAGCAGTAGCTACTGCTACACGGTGCCTAAACCCAGAAGACGACTTTCTTCAAGTTGTTAGACCATTCTAAAATTGGAAGCAGTATCGTTGTATGTTATTATAGTAAATAATGACAAATGCTTTTTCCATCATATAAAATGGGATATTATGACGTATTATCTATATGTGGAGCAGTGAGTACTATATTCTCGGATCTAGACTGTGTAGTGCGATAGTACACTGACGTTTCGGGGGGAGCGTACTGTCTCCATCTTCAGGGTTGAAGTAAACACACTAAGTAACTAACAAGAAGCAGGCGTAAGCACCATTGAATGTGTACCGGACTACACGGCGTCACAGTCCATTCTCATAGTTACTACTTTGGGGTCTCAAATCCAACTTATTCAGTGATGTTCAGATTGTGCTCGCCTGAATTGTGGGTGGATACCTCCGGAACGTCGATACCTTTTTACAACACTGTACGGTGTTACAACCCAGACGGCCATAAAGCGAACAGCCATTACCTTGATAACCTCAAAACTTTTATTATATAGTATTTACGTAAATTATGTAAACTTATGAATAGATGAAGAAAGCAGTCTTCTGGGATTTGGCACCGTGTATATGTGGTGTTAACCGACGTTTCGGAGGAACGTATCGCCCCCANAATGGTTTAAGGGTCGAAATGTGTTGGGCAGTAATATATAGTTTGTTGTTAAGTGATGGTAAATGCATTTTTTATTTTTTAAATGGTAAACTTTTTATTGTCGCGGCTTAATAGGCGCTTTTATGTTCTGACGTTACTTCTTTTGCATTGTATTGTTTGTGGTTCGTGTTTATGTGATACGTGCTTAAAGGTCAATAGTGAGTGATGTGAAGGGACTCAGAAAACGCCTTGTCGATGCGTCTTCTTTTTCGAAACCAAATTTTATTAATGGAAAACAGAGAAACTGGCAAAGTAGACAAGTACCATTTGTGTAGCACGCGTGAGGAGGAAGAGGAACGCATGCAGGATTTTGGTGGGAGAGCCAGAAGGAAAGAGACCACTAGGAAGGCATAGACGCAGGTTTGAGGTTAATATTAAAATGGATCTAAGAGACATAGGATGGGATGGTATGGATTGGATTAATCTAGATCGGGATAGGGACATGTGGCAGGCTCTTGTGAATACGGTAATGAAACTTTGGGTTCCATAAAATGCTGGCAAATCTTGAGTAGGTGAGCAACTGGCTGCTTCTCAAGAATGGATCAGCTCCATAGAGTTAGTATATCCATAGATCAAACTGTTATCTATCCAGAGCCGGAATAACTCAGTAGATACAGCGACGGGCCACGGGTTGGACTGCCGGGGTTCGATTTCCGGTAGGGGAAAGATTTCTCTCTTCTCCACAGCATCCAGATCGGCTCTGGAGTTCACCCAGCCTCCCATCCAATGGGTACCTGGGGCTGTTACCCCGGGGCAAAGCGTTGGGGGCGTCAAACTGACCGCACATCTCCATGTAGTGCCGAGGTAAAAGATGGTGGAGCTATACCTCCACCCCACCTACGTCTTCATGGCATAATAATTAATTAAGCACAGGGACACCTCTACCGTTTTTATCATGTGCCCTGTATTTGTGGTGGTATACAATACTTCATAAATTGGTGTGTTCAGAAGACCTCGTGTTTGTCTTAAAAATATTTTACGTTATGAGCAGGCAACCTTACAGAAAATAGGGAGACCTCCGGCTTAGCGATTATGATTCCTGTCGCGTGTTGAAAATAGGACCTAGTAGTCTTATAAAGATGATATAACCTTTCTCGTCACTATCTGTTGATAACGCATCTTCACAAGTAATTTAGACGCAGATATCCAATTAGTTGGTATCTATGTACCAGACTACACAGCGTCACACCCTAAAAATCGTAATATGAATACCTATGAGTTGGTGTTATTTCTTAATTTCAGGAAGTCGATTTTTAACTGTGATAATTCAAGTTTGTTGCATCGCCTGTTACATTCCGTAAAACATTATAATGCTTTGTATCATGACATAAAAACATTGATTTCCCGTTAAAACGGTACGGCTGGCGATCCTAAACAGGCTTGACTCCTGCTTGTTCCGTTTGTCATGGCGGTAAACTGCTGTTAGTCTGGTATAAAAATCAGCGCATGGCCACGCTTGCTGAGGCCGGTTGGGGTCTCCTAGCGGTAACAGGTTCGTTTCGTCGTACTGTACTCTCTGCTTTGCTCTGGCGTGCAAAGTAATTTCTTGTAGGAGGTGACACAGCAACCCACTGGCCATGTTCTGCCGTCCGGGTGGTACCCAATGCTACGTAACTGTCTCGTGTATCGGGAGACAAGAATCAGCGTGGTATGTGACACCGTGTAATCGGATAGAAGTTTACCTATTCTTGGAGGAACCTACTGCTCTGCTTCTTCAGGGTGGAATAGAAAACTGTGCATCCACGTTGCAATTGATGGTTAGTGGAACTGTCCCGTTTCGGGGCCGAGCATTTATAGGGGCTCATGACCAGATTTTTCAGTATGTTGGGACACTTACTGTGTTTGCCATGAAGAGGGGTTTCCAGTTTGGCGAGAGGGTCAGCCCTTTGTCAGAAGGCGTTGTTGCAACGATGTATTATCACATTTTGCATTTTTAAATTATGCATTGTGCACAGAAATAAAGAGTACTGTCCTGTGCGGAGCGGGGATAGCTCGGTATAGGTGCGGGCTAGACGGTCATGGTTCGATTCCGGCAAGGGAAATATATTTCTCTCTATTCCACAGCGGCCATACCTGCTCTGGAGTCCACCCAGGCTCCCGTATAATGGTTACCTTGGGATTTTTCCCCAGGGATAAAGCGGCCGGGGTGTGATGCTGGCCACTCACCTCCATCTAGTGCTGAGGTCAAGAATGGTGGCTCTATATTACTGACCCACATTTCCTCATGCCCTCGTGCTTAATTAATTGAGCATAGTCCTAGGATGTGACGCCTTGTAGTTTTGGAAAGTTTGTGGAAGTTTCGGAGAAATTTATGGCTTCAATCTTCAGAGTCAGAGTAAGCCAAGCATGCGATAAACAAGCAGCGCTTACTAGGCCACGGCCGCTTCCTCCCACATCATGACCCATTCATTATTCGCTATTCATCCCCGGTTCCAGTTGGATAAGAGACTGGGTGGGCCCCAGAGGCTGTCTGGACCTGGTGGCAAAGAAGATAATCCTTGCCGGGGATCGAACTGCTGCTTTCCAACTCGTCAGCTGTTATGTTGACTGAGGTACATGGCTATATAGGCATACCAACTAATCTGGTCATATTACATGTGTTTCCAATCTTGTTATTGACCATTCTATAATTCCATTGTTGGCTGCACTGGAAGAATCGAAATTCGAGAGGGCGCGAACTGTTACGCACACGTTTAGGCGTCTACCGTCAGTTATTTCTGTGGTTTCTTTTGCGACGCTCTCAGCTTCTCAGACTAATACAATGCTTAGTGAAGAGTGAATTGGAAGTAACGTGGACGGATGCGATAGTGTTCTGTTTCAGACGGAGAGAAAGTACGAAAATCGATCATGATTGTATCCATGCCGAGATTCGAACCAAACATTTCCCCGAATACAAGTGATAAGCGTTATTGCGTCATCCAGTTTGTTCGGTCCATGCGTCAAATACAAAAATGTGCGTGGTTTTCTTGTTGAGATGTTCAGGAGCTGCTTGACATTAAAAAATAATTCATCTAACCTTCCCGTAACATTTATCGTTTTGCCACGAGATCGATGACAAACGCAAGCGTCGCGAAGTCTGAGTTGGTAAAGTGCATAGTTGAGAAACGCCACATGTCCCACCCAGCGTATTTTATCCCCTGTCCATGCACGTGTAATCTAAAACTAACTCACTGATACGGATAACATCCGAAGGTCGTGGCCTATTTCAAGGTACAGTAAAGGCCGCAATGAAGGCTGTTAGTAGTTTACACATAGCTGCATCGTCTTTCCCTAAACAGCTGGACTGTTATTCTCAAAACTGCATACGTATGAATTTATTTCTGCATACACTTTGGTTTCCACGGATGTAGTTTAATGTGTGACTTAGGCTTTCGGAAATACGCTGCCTAGAATGTCAGTTTTCCATTGTTTGGTCAAACATTACAGTTGCCGTCTTCAGCGTTGATAAGCTGTCACTCGGCGAAGCAGAGGAATGGGGAAACTTTCAGCATTCCAGAAGCTCAAGTCGTGCTTTATTCTTCCGTCTGAAGTACCCTATGTGGGCGAAACACAGAGCTTTATAATGCTAAAGCAGATGACAAGGTAAAGTTAACATGTGCTTAACTAATTAAGCACTACGTCGTGAAGGTGTGTGGGGGAGTGGATGTATAGATCGACGTTTCCTTCACCTCGGCATTAATTGGAGGCGACTGGTCAGCATCACCCCACCGGGGGGACAGAAACCCCGATACCCATTTAATAGGATGCTGGATGGGCCCCGGAACCGGTCTCGACAACATGGAGACAGTTCTTGCACCTACCGGGGCTCGGTCATCCAGCTTGTAGCAAGTTGCCATGTCGACTGCACTATCGTGGGACGTATGGTAACAGTTGTGCATTTTACCCAAAGAATATGTTTATGGGTTTCATACGATTCTTACAATGAACAGCGATTGCTCTCTTAAAGAGCATTATTTTTCTTTAATGCTGGTGTGGTGGGACTAAGTCCCTTGTACTGCGGCCACTTCTGGCCTATTGTACCAGCCCCAGATGATAGGTGAGGGTGATTGAGGAGCAATTGGTGGAATGAAGATTGGCAGGGGAAACCGAAGTACTCGGAGAAAACCTGCCCCAGCGCCACTTTGTCCACCACAAATCCCACTTGACCAGACACGGGATCGAACCCGGGCCGCCGCGGTGGGAAGCCAGCGTCTAACCGCTTGAGCTATGGCGCGGCCCTAAACAGCATTAAGTGATTTGTCTTTGTAATGGAGACGCATTGTTTTGTGTGAGGTAGGAACTAGATTTCAAATAGGTATTATGTAGGTGACCGCCTCTGTTGTCTAGTGGTCAGAGTTCCGGGTTCGATTTCCGGGGCTGCCAGATTTTCTGAGAAGTAGTGGGTCTGGAACGAGGTCCACTCAGCCTCGTGAGGATAATTGAGTTATTTCAGGGAAATAGCGGCTCCGGTCTAGCAAACCGAAATTAACGGCCGTGGGGATTCGTTGCGCTTACCACGCGGCACCCTCTATCCGCTAATGTTGGCACTAACTTCGCCGACAAGCGGCGGTCGCTCCGTCGGTATAGTTCGCTTGCGGACTAAAACCACGGAGTTTTTTTTTGTTTGGTTTGTAGGTGAATTTGCAGGCTACACATGGTTAAAGGACACGAATCTAATTCGCATAGCAAGAAGGATGACCAGATCTGCTGTGTATCCAGGAAGTTTTCACGGAAAGTACTTGAGCTAGACAAAAAGTTTATAGTCATGTATCGGAAAGACTGCACGTGACATGCCGAGAGTCCCGGGAGGTTTCTTAAATCAGAGATTTGTAATGTGCATGGTGTCCAGTAAGTATGGAACCATAAAGCAATAATAGAGTTGTGACACAGCTGTTACGCCGAACATTCAAGCAACTTCTGTTCGACTGCGACCTCTACCCAGCGGAACTCATTTCACACGTCTGTCGTCAGTCACAGCTGCGACAAAGAGAAGTCTTGGGGCCTGTGTCATATATGGTTCCGTACTTGTGGGACATTCTGTAGGGAATTCCAGAGATATGTGGGAAGTCAGACAACATTGAAGACTGCTTTGCTTCATGACGGGACGTTGCTGTTATGTACTGTCTCCTGGGACGGAGCGCCGCCATGTAGGAGAGTGCAGTTTGCGTCTTCAGGGTAGAAGAATTCGTATGTGATGCCGTGTAGTCTGGTGTCGTTTTCAGCGTTTCGGAGAAACCCGCAGCCTTGTAGTTTGTTAAACTATTATGAACTTTTCGGAAGCGCCTGCAGTCTCTAATTTCAGTGTAGAAGAATATGTGATGCCGTGTAGTCTGGCTCTATGAGAACGTCTACATGTAATACAGTGTATTCTGTCTGTGTTACTGTCTTGAAGGTCGTCTGTTTAATGTGCATCTAATGGTTAGACGGTGTACGTTGAATTTATTGTTGGCAGAGCTACGTACATTGAAAGAAAATTTTAAATACAGCTTGTGTTTCTAGAAACGTTAAGGATGTTTCTGGGGGTGTTTGGTATGAAACCTGGCCCTGTGATTAATTAACTAAGCACCATGCCGTGAAGAAGTATGGGGAGTGGAGGTATTGCTCCATAATTTTTTTACCTTGCCACTAGATGGAGGTGAGTGGCCAGCTTCACGCACCGACCGCTTTACCCCTGGTACGCGTTGAATAGGAGACTGGGTGGGCCCCGGAGCCAGTCTGGACACTGTGGTGTAGAGAAAAATCTGTTGCCTCCGGAAATCGAACACCGGCCGTCCAGCACGTAGTCCATCTCTATACCGACTGAGCTATCCATTCGATATTTAATGTGTAAGATTTTCGTGAACGCTTTTAGACTTCTGACAGACTTTTAATCCGTTTAATCTTTGTTTAGTTTTTGACTGCTTGAATGAAATTAAGAAGTAATCATTATATCGAAACTGTATTATGTCAAGAAAAAATATTAATCGGTTACTTGAATTAATAAAAATGGCGTTTCATATCTTGAGCTAATCCCCTTACATGTTTTCTTATTTTACTTATTGCCTGATGGGAATCGAGAACTCCTCTTTTGTCTAGTGGTCAGAGTTCCTGGCTGCAGATTCAGAGTCCCGGGTTCGATTCCCGGCGTTACCAGATTTTCTGAGAAGTAGTGGGTCTGGAACGGGGTCCACGCAGCCTCGTGAGGATAATTGAGGAGCTGTTTCAAGGAAATAGCTGCTCCGGTCTAGAAAACTGAGATTAACGGCCGTGGGGTTTCGTTGCGTTGATCACGCGACATCTTCTGCCCTCAAAAATTGGCACCAACTTCGCCGACAAGCGCCGGTCGCTCGATCGGTATAGTTCGCTTGCGGGCTACAGGCTACGGAGTTTGTTTTTTGTTTACTTCTGATGGGAATCGAAGTTGAGTTGCAGTGTGCTATACATTGTAGTATTTTATTGCAAAGTTGAAGTGTGGTGTTTCCTCCACTTCCCATCGAAAGAGGGAACACCGCATGTGACAGAGAAGACGTCAGTTGAAGATATTTTTTTACTGGACAACAGAAAAGCCCACGAAGAACTATGAAATGAGAGGCAAATTTTCGGACTTTCAAATTTTGAGCGGTAATGACTGGAAGAGCCGGTCACGGTAGCAGAGCGCTCTAAGGCATGCACTGTCTTCGCTCGCTTGGAAACCGGGATCGTGGGTTCGAATCCCACTGAGGGCATGGATATTTAGTTTGTGTGTGTCTGCGTTTTTCTGTGTCTGTGTACAGGTAGATTCCTTGCGACGAGCTGATCACCCGCCCAAGGAGTCCTACCGAATGTGTAAGATCTAGAAAAACCGAAGTGAACGGAGAAGTTCATGGAGGTAGGCCTAGGCCCACTGGGGCTATAGTGCCAAGGAAGAAAAAATGAATGCAAGTAGGAACAAAAAGTCTCTATAGTGTTGGGAGACTTGTGGCTCATTTGAGCTCACCTCCCGAAGCTGTAGACATTTTGCCTACTTGTCTCAACAGAACAATTGACAAAATAAAATAATCAGCGACTGATATTCGTTTTCCAAATATTATATGATGGATCTTCCAATGACAATTTAGTAACGAGATACGAAATTGTACATCAGCGATCAGTGGTTCATGAATAAAAGGGATGCCTTTTGTAGGGAGGCCATGCTTGTCAGTCTGTCTATGACCATCAGCGCCCAAACCGTTGCTGGATTATTTTACAATTAGATATGAGATGTGTAAGATTTGAGGTTTTCGCAGCGATGACTATGAAGAATGCCGTCTTATGGGATGTGGCGCCGTGTAGAACTTGTGTGAACCGATGTTTCGGAGGAACGACGGCATTCTTCAGATATGAGAGACTTTTACAGAAATTGTTGAGAATATTTGGACCGAAGAGAGATGACGTGACAGGAGGTTGGAGAAACCTGCATAATGAGGAGCTTCATAACGTGCACTCTTCTCCAAGTATAGTTAGAATGATCAAGTCAAGGAGGATGAGGTGGGCAGGTCATGTAGCACGAATGGGGGGAGACGAGGAATGCGTATGGGATATTGGTGGGAAAGCCAGAAGGAAAGAGACCACTGGGAAGACCATGGCGTAGGTGGGTGGACATTATTAGAATGGATCTTAGAGAGATAGGATGGTATGGAATGGATTGGATAGATCTGGGGGCCAGTGGGGGGCTCTTGTGAACACGGTAATGAACCTACG
Source organism: Cryptotermes secundus (assembly GCF_002891405.2). Classification (NCBI taxonomy): domain Eukaryota; kingdom Metazoa; phylum Arthropoda; class Insecta; order Blattodea; family Kalotermitidae; genus Cryptotermes; species Cryptotermes secundus. The sequence goes on from NW_019745080.1 coordinate 1,012,745, forward strand.
GGTTCCATAAAAAGCTGAGAAATTGTTGAGTAGCTGCAGAATTGGCGGCTCCTCCAGAAGGGCTCAGCTCCATGAGTAAGTAAGTAAGTAAGTAAGTAAGTAAGTAAGTAAGATATTTTACCTTTAATAGAGTCCGTTTTACTGAAGGCCATAAATTTATTTCTTCGTATATATCATAAACCGATAATCGAATTATGTAAATAGACTGCAAATGAGCTTAATAAACTGCTGATGTCGCCGGGACTTCTTCGTGTACTACTTTATGAAGCACTTCCTTTCGGATCTTGTGCATCGCGATTTTCTTTTGTCTTTAGACGTATGTTAATGTCGTATTCTCGTATTTTGCAGATTTCTTCATCGTGAGTGGTCGGGGATTCCTGAAGTACGGCAGAAACGGCGAGCACGTCGTGGTATGAAACTGTTGCCTCTCTCCCTCCCCCCCGTCGCGGCGATGGATCGCCTGCCGCTGTCGTTGCCCTTCAGTCCCACGGACCTGCTTTGGAGATATCCCCTGGGGTTCCCTGCAGCCCCCAGTCAACCACCTCCAATGTCTCCGCTTCTAGACTTCAAGACACACCTTCCAACTAGTCTAGGTGGGTCACTTCCTCTTTAACCGTGTTTCGCGATGTTAACATGATGCAGTTTCAGACCCCACTTGTTTTTGTGAGTTATCCGGGGCGGAAGTTCAAATTGTCTGTGTAGCAAACCATGGTTACTATCAAGTAGCCGTTTCGCAGGATTCCGTAACAAATCACCACCTCCTCCTCTTCTTCTTCCTCTTCCTTTTGTATAAGGCCCTGTGGCCTGTAGGTATCAGAGGAATATTTAATGTGTAGCTGATGCCGGCACATAGATATTCTTTATGTAGTTCATGAAATTCCTCTCAGAACAACCAACCTGAAAAATGGAATTTGAAGTTGAGAGGTTGTTGGAAGATAAATTTATGGAGACTACTTGGAATCTCAGACTGAAGAGATTTCTTCAGTATTATATGTATACGTGACAGTTAAATTTAACAGTTCACCTTAAGACTTGATGTGACATCACTTCCGGGACTTGTAGAGCTATTATTTCTTCTTGTTAGCCTTGGAAAGACAGGAAAAATGAGAGGAAATTGAACTCAAGGCCGAACATATCAATAAACATTTATGTAATTAATACACCTTTTGTGTCACATAAACATTTATTGCAATTATATTCTTTTTGTCACATTTTGGATTTTAATTATGACTTATGAGCAGAAGTAAGATTGATGTAATATAAGATTCTTTAGTTACTATAGGATTCTGACGATGGTGTGTAACACACTGATATGTTGGGTTTTTGGACTTTATCCATCGTCCTGGTTTTTAAGATAACAAATAAAAACACGACGTTTCGGAAACTGGATCTNATTCTTTGATTGGTTTTCCTGCTAATTTGAAATGCCTCCAATGCTGGTTTGTAGCAGTAAACACAATAATTACTTAGCCATTACATTAGTCATTATCTTGAGTGTTTCTGAAACATTTTGGGAACTGTTTCTGGGCCCATTGGACATCCAGTGATGAAGACTCACTTTAAAAGCTCCAACTGAGTAGGAAGCTTTCCCAAATTACTCGTGATAATGCAAACACTGTGTTTTTTTTTCTTGGCACTACAGCCCCAGTGGGCCTAGGCCTACCTCCATGAACTCCGTTCACTTCGGTTTTTCTCGATCTTACACATACGGTAGGACTCCTTGGGCGAGTGATCAGCTCGTCGCAAGGCCTCTAACTGTAGACAAACACAGAAAAACGCACCCAAACATCCATGCCCTGAGTGGAATTCGAACCCACGATCCCGGCTTCCGAACAAGTGAAGACAGTGCATGCCTTAGACCGCTCGGCTACTGTGACCAGCAAAACACTGTGTTTAAGAAGTTCAAAATGGTGAACAGTGCCCAAGATAATGATCATCAGTGCCTGGAATTTGATGACATGTCATCTTTTTTTCCTTGTATCCTGTGCGATGCTGTTAAATATATAAATCTCGGAAATGAGCTGCTGGTTACAGAAATGTAAATTTTATGGGTAATTTTTTGTCATTTTTTGACATTTTTAGGTTTCAAGTATTTTTTGGTAAATTTTTGGATTTTTAAGGGTATTTCTTGTCATTTTTGGCCATTTTAGGGAATTTTTCTTCATATGTTTTCTGAAATGTGAATAATATGGAAGCGAAGTGTTCTTTCTCTTTCTCCTTTAGGTCATTTTTTTAAATACTTTTAGGTCATCAAAATCCGAGCCCTGCATATTACATTTTTGGGTCATATTTTAGGTCATTTTTCTGGATTTTTTCCGGTTATTTTTAAAATATTTTCAGGTCATCAAAACCTGGGCCCTGATGATCATATTTGTTGTTGAAGATTTCTGTCTTTTGGGATGTAACACAGCGTAGCCCGTTGAAAGTCAGCTGACATTTTGGAGGAACATGTTGCCTCCATCTTCAGGGTCAAAGAATAAGCCAAGCAAGAAACCAGCATGAAGCAGGCAGCAAGCAGAGCCTTTTCTGCTTGCTACTTGCTCAACCCTGAATTTGGAGGCGACATGCTCCTTTGAAACGTTGGTTAACTTCCAGTTGACCTCATGGCATTGTACCTCAGAAGACAATTCTTAATAACCACCACTGTGAGAACCTCATCCTGCAAAGGTATTGTGTACTTCCTGGTTTAAAAAAAAGGGAAGGGTGTAGAGCAGAGATGTGCACCTATTTCAAAGTGAGGGCTTCGTTGTAAAATAATAAACTAATTAGGACACTAAATTCTTGTTAATGAAATTAATTTAATTGATAGTAATTGAGCTCATTCATAAGTGACATTTATATTACCATTAATATGATACTGATGCTGCATACTTTACAACCAATCACAGTTTAACTCCTGGGTTCAAATCACAGCTAAGAGATCAGCTAACCTAAGGTTTTCCACAGTTTGTCTCTGGCCCTCTAGGTAAATGATGGGATTGTACCACGAACTAGGCTATGACTGCTTCCTTCCATACCCTTTCCAATTCATTGTTAACAATCGTCATGTCATTCAGTGCAATATGAACTGAGCTACCAGCACTGCCATTAAATACATTAAGAATAAAGGAATCAGAGAGCGAATGTGTGTTGTCTCTTCTGTTACAGCATCTGATCCCAGAGTCTGGTCACGTGAAGATGTGGCCACATTTCTTAGGTGGTGTGAAAGAGAGTTCGATTTGCCCCATTTTGACATGGAGATGTTCCAGATGAACGGTAAGAATTATATTGTGATTTTGTAGCTCATATTCTGAGAACACCAGAAAAGTAAGGTTTCTTATCTAAAATGTTATTTTGAAGAACACAGCTTCTGTGAAAGTGGTAATACACTACAGTTATAGCCTTCTGGTATGTGATGCTGTGTAGTTTCATACTGGCATTTAGGAGTAACCTACGGCTTCCATCTACCCTGTGTTTTAGAGAATTCAGAGGCTCATTATCGTGAAATTTGAGGTTTTCATAGCAGTGAATATTAATATTACAGTCTTCTTGGATCTTACCGTTGTTTCGAAGCAACTTGTTGCCTTCATCATCCCATATGGAACTTCTTTCCATGACGTCAGTGTGGCCATAAATGGTATTACTTATAGTATTAACTGTAAGGCGTTTGGTACATCATATGTCCACCAGTCAGTCTTATTTTTAAAAGCGAATGAGAACAGTGACGACAAATATCATTTTATTTCCTGCAGGTAAGGCGATGTGTCTCCTCACAAAGAGTGACCTAGCTGAGCGTTCTCCGGGCTCTGGTGACGTTCTGCACAATGTGCTACAGCTGCTGATGAGAGATGCACAGACATTGCAGCGCTGTCTACCAAGCAGTCCTGTGACACCTACCTCACGCCACCATTATCCACTCTCACCCCACCACATAACAGGAACATCACATCCCTCCACCCCCACCTGGAACAACTTGCTGACATCAACAGCTGTGACAGCATCAGATTTCCAGACACCAAGCCTCGCCCACCTTGTTCATCAAGGCAATTCCGTCACTCTCAGTCCGGCACCTTCTGTTGATAGCCAATCAGGTATGCAAACAATTAAAAAATAACGAGGGCTTGCCATTCTGTTTGTAGCAATGAGAATTGATACTATTTAAGGATAGGACTGTAAGAGAGGTACTTATATTTCGGTTTTCATTGCAGTCTTGACCATGGTAAAAAGAAAATTGAGTGAAATTGTGATTTAAGGATGCATGTAAGTGGATCAGTGGAGGAGTTATCTCAGAATTGTGTAGCTGTAGATGGGAATTGTTTATTTTGAAGATTCCATTCATTTGTTGCATTCAAGATCATTCAGAATGTGTGGCTGTGTGGTAATGGAGTTTATGCTTGTAATGTCAAAATATTAGATGTTAACTCAGATTTATAAAGCGTCAGTGTTTGTTTTTTTGTATTAGATCCAAAACACCACCTGCTATAGCTACTCAAGTTTCGACTGAAAGAAATGTATTTTTGCTCTTTAGCGGTGAACTAGACACCAATCATTGTGATGCCCTGTTACCAATTGAAGATAGAGAGAGGTTAGATAGTGTTATTTGTTTTTATTGGTAGTCTTCACTGAGAACATTTCCTCTAGATAATGCAAATTAATTTGCTCTCCACAAATCAGAGTCTGGAAATATTATAACATCAATTGTCATTGATTAATCATAATGATTTTGATGTTATTTTTAAATTGTTAAATTAAATTCACTTAATTTGCTAATATAGTTCTCTCTTTAATTGAATGAAATCTATTATTTGATTAGGGAGCCCACAGCATGCAGATCATAATGCAACATCTTCATATCATGGAGGTAGCAATGGAAGCAATCAGTCATCTGATTCAGATGAGGACAGCTACCAGGATAGCAACAGTGGTAGCTTGCCTAATGGTGGAGGAGGGACTCATCATAGGTTAGCTGCAAGTGGTGGCAGCAGCAGTAACAGCCCTCCATCAACACCTGGTATTAATGTTGCTGTACCATCACTCCCCCAGCAGCCACATTCACCAGCCAAGGAGCAAACCAGCCCTGGTGCAAACTTTAGCACAAATGGAAATGGCTTTAGGGCTGTTACAGGAAGGGAATTCTTCCCCACAGATACACCAGAACCGAACACAAGTATGTCACATTTTGGAGAATAAGAATGCTGGGAGTCCTCAGTTACTTTCCAAACTTTATGTACAGTAAACCATATAACACTGACCAAAATGACGCAGATTATTTGAGTTAGCTGGTCTGGATTTTTCCTGTCCTCTGTGCACAGTTTTTATGATTTTCCTGTCCAAGGTAAATTTAGTAGGATGTGGCCCTAGCAGTTAGACACTGGCTTCTCACCACCAGGTCTTGGGTTCAGCCCTGGATAATTTTGTATTAAATTCATTGCAAACAAAGTGGTGCTGGAGCAGATTCTTCAGTTTTCCCCTCCTAAGCATCATTTCACCATTGTTCCATACTCATCTCCCGCTGCTTTTGAAGTGTTTTGTAGACCTAACCAGGAAACACACGCCTGCATCCTCAGTCTCTAAGTGGGGGGCTTCATCTGTCATTTGACTGGTTACTGAGTAAGGAAGTTTAAGTCTTTATGTAGTAATAAATGGACCAGTTTACTGTACATAATGTCCAACTTTTTCCATGTGACAGTAAATTCTGTACTTGAATAGCATCATTAAATATTGTACAAACCAGGTAGCAATAGCTGAAATAATTGCTTTTGGATCCCAAGACTCAGTCTGTGAAGTTATGGTATTTCTTGAGGTGTCAGAGATATCACAGGGAATGAAAACACTGGTCATTGACCACTTGAAGCTCTGAGTCTGCATTTCTTTTTTTACCATATACTAAACCGAGAAATGTTTTGTAACTGGAGATTAGTATTGACAGTGGCACTTGTTTAGTAGTAACCTTCACAGGTCCAGCCCAAGGGTTTTGACCCATCATGTTGAATCTAGAAAATTCTCTGATTTGAACATAACTACGTTTAACCATGTTATATTTTAGCGTCCTCTTACACTGATTCATGTCCATGGTTTATGCTGACCGTCTAACCATTTTGAAAGTATTTTCTACGATTCTTGTTCATTGGCTTTCACAACTCCTTACCAGTATTTGATGTTAATTTTTGGGGTTGATTACACTTTTTGAATGGAATTAACAATCCATCTGATTGATTTATGTCTGGTTAGTAGCATTATTTCAACTACACAGGGTGTATAATATGCTGTGACTGATTGTAATGCTTGCCAAAATGCTGAAAATGCCAGGGAAAGCTTATGGCCCAGTTCCAACATCAGCGTATATGTATTTTAGAAGTTATTACTAGCACATCAGCTCTGTGTGTAAGTGAAGGATGGAATAAGGCAGGTTCATTGCTCATGTTTGCCCTGACTTTGAATTGACTGCAGAGCCCAGTGTGGAAGGAAAAACCTCCACAGCAGACTATGAAGTTCTTGCATCAGTAAAATCTCAAGCCTCTTTTACTTTCAGCCCATTACTGGGTACTAATGACGTCAGATATCACAACATGAAACATATTCCTTACTATCCTTGTGCTCCTGTCACAGAAATTGTTCAGGGATTCTGTGATTTGAACATGAAACTACAGAATTTAAATGTAAAACTGTCATCTTCGTCGTCTCCTCCAGGGTGGGTTATGTTACAGCAAAGCCTCTGTGTATCTGTGCCCACTGTATTCTGCTGTGTTTCCTATGTTTTCTGTCACTTAGCCTCTCTAATGATGGTTAATCTGTTATGCTCTGAAATGCCTCGTCGTTTCATCTAAGCATAATTATTCCCATACCACTGTATACTTAATTTCATTGGTGGTACTGTGAAATAGTCATCTACATGTACTAGAAATATTATATATTAGCACCATATGGTGTGTGAAATTTGTTTATTATATTCCGTTACCACAGCAGGAAGTATGGAACAGCATACATTCATAATTTCTTACATGTTTCAGCTCACTAAGCCATCATCAGGCATTTTGACTATTACATTCACCTGTATTCATCTCCTAGTATTCCTGCATTGGCCAGTGTTTACTTCCTATTGTGATGATGGAATACAATAAAGATATCTTCACATACTCCAACCCCATATGTTGCAGTAAAGATAAACTAATTTTAGTATTATCTACAGCCCTGATTGACTTTTCTTATATTAATAAACATTGATACTGGAACAAAAAATGTTTTAAGTAATTTTTATAATTAAAATTAACATTTTTTCAAACAGTAGTGACTAATTAAAATGCATCATTTTTCAGAGCTGTAATTTAGGGCAAAGGTTAGAACACTTGTATAAACTCAAACATTGTAACTACTTTGCAGACGGAAGATTACTTTGGGACTTCCTGCAACAGCTGCTGAATGACCCCACTCAGCGTTACACCAACTACATAGCATGGAAGAATCATGATACCGGGGTGTTCAAAATTGTAGATCCAGCTGGGCTTGCCAAATTGTGGGGCATCCAGAAGAATCATCTTTCGATGAACTATGATAAAATGTCAAGGGCTCTCCGTTATTACTACAGGGTCAATATCCTACGCAAAGTGCAAGGAGAAAGGCACTGTTATCAGTGAGTCTTTTTACTTTTACTGTCATCTCCTTTAAGAATTTTCATTCCGGGTTTGAAATACATTTGAAGTTGTGTCCAGTTTATTTTGTAAACTACCATTTAAATATCTCAGCAATATTTTTAAATGTATGGGTATATGTTAACGTGCTGTAGTGAAGCCATTAGTGTGATAGAATTATATTATGTGCGCATTGAAGATGAGGTGGTGGTTGTTCATTAATTTTTCTGAGCCATGAGTAAGTATATAAGAGTATAATGGAAATGTTCATGGGAGAGAAATGATCTGAAAAATGTTAACTTTATTTAGAGCATATGTAAATTATATAATTGTAAAATATTTGTACATTTTTGTTGTTGCGCTTTTATTTTTAGTTTTTTATACTATTGTGTAGTGATCTTATATTGATAACTTGACCTTTATCATTATTTAAATATCCCACTACTATGACATGAGGCACTGTGCTACAAGCCAGGAGGAGGCGGTTTTGATTCCTGATGAGGTCATTGGATTTTTTCAATTCATCTAAGTCATCCAGCCACACTGTGGCCCTGGGGTCAACTCAGCCTGTAACAGAAATGAGTATCAGGAATCCTCCTGGGAGATAAAGAGTGGCTGTTGCCATTTGTGAGCCAATTGTGTAGAAGATGCGGGAGTCTTGACGTCTCACAACCCTATGGGTCTTCACAGCCTGTTATAGGGATAGCTTTATCTTTTTTTTTTTCCACTGCTATGACATGAACCTGAGATTTTGACTTTATGACACTGAGATTTATATTGTGAACAGTGTGACAGTAGGCCTGTTCAACCTGTGAATGCACTGACACATAGACAGTAACAGTGACAATGTTATATATAGTAACCACTCTGTTATGCCTGATGGTCGTGGCAAAGTTAGCCTCCAGAGATTTTTTCCTCAATGTAGCTATGTTTGTGTCACAAATATTCAGTTATATCTTCTAAATAAAATTCACTTTCCATTATTATTTTGTTGCAGGTTCCTTCGCAACCCAAGTGAACTGAAGAGTATAAAGAACATGTCACTTTTACGTCAGCAGATGAGTCCTACTAGACCAACCCCCTCCTTGCAACAGCATCAACAGGCACAGCAGCAGCATCAGGTGTCGCCCCCTGTGGCAGTCAGCATCAAGGTTGAACCTGACATGGAGGACGGTGATTCTCCCATAGATGAAGACCTGCTGCCAACAGATCTCAGCATGGAGCACCCAACAGACCTGAGCCCCAGTCGTCACACTGCGGCTGAACTTCGGGCCATGCACTGCCAGACTGAGGTGAACATTTCTGCTAGCAGAGACTCAAACACGCAATACAACGGTGTCAAGATCAAAACAGATTCTGAGAGTACAGATGAAAACAAGTGATTTTCCACACATTTCCACTGTTCTTGTGGAAGTAATCAGGGACGCTTCAGTGAAATAAAATCTGAATGTGAACATAATCCAGGATATGATAGGTGGGTGTTCTGTAACACTAATTATGCTATGTAATATATTAAGAAGGAAGGTCTATACTGAAATGCTTTGATGGATGACCTTGCTATTTATGTATATAGAACAGAAGAAATTGCCACGTTGAAACATGAATATTTATGCATCTGATTACAATATAATGGTTTTGGTGTGAAACCTGTCTGTGTGCCAGAACGTGTGAATTCGGAGTAAGCAGTGTTGTTTGATTAGTGATAAGAACTGTCACCTGCCAGGAGTATCATTTAACTTCCTCAGGAAATAACTTCTGAAAAAAAAAAAGATGTTATTTGATAGGCATCTGTTTCAGAAGGTCTGTCACAGACTTCTCAAATTAGACAATATTAATCCAGTAGGCTTTGAATGAAAGTGTGTATGAGATATCTGGAAATACGATGTGACAAGGAACAGAAATCATGTGCACACCTCTACTGCACCAAACATGGAGTATAGTGCATACCCCACATCATGTGGCTGCAGTCTTTCTAGATCCTGTTTATGTTTCAGTGAATGTATCGTTTGTTAGCAATACTCTTACTGTTACAAGGAAGGTTGCATTGTTAGAATGACATACAGAAAACAGTGCCAAGATTATTAATATAGGACCCCAAGGGATGGATGAATTACAGTTATATTGAAAGTCGGTGGGTAGGATTGTGAAATACTTGCTCTTTTATCAACACATTTCTGTTTTAGTACTGCTTGAAATAACTTTCCTGTTCTGTTGTCACATAAAATACATCTGTCTGTATCGATGACAATGATTCATACAGCTTATGGCATGAAGTGACAAGACGCATGAATTACTGGTAATGCTACAGGGACTGAGTTTCATTTAATCTCGCTGCAAGACATGAAAGTGGCAGATGATTCTCTAAAGGTTTGTGACAATGGTCGATTCATTGTGAGAATGTAACGTTAGACACTGTCCATTATTTTGGGTGTATTTAACATATATGACCTTTTGGAAACTAGATCCATTTCTGTCATCAGATCCTAGCTCCACATGGTTATGCAGTGTCAGTGAAGCTGTATCTCCATTTCAATTAAACCACAATTTAATTTAACTTATGCAGTTGTTCTTGTTGAGTGCCAATAATGTGAAAAGTGTTTTGGTATAACTCTTTCAAACACCATCACATACTATGTCCAAATAATGTTTATTAATTTAGATGCACCTGGCTCACTCTGTCTTTCATAGAGGCAAAACTCCATCAAAGGTCTGTAATGGGTAAGCCTTTAGTAATGACAGGTGATCCGATCAGCATTCGGGATGTGTAGCTGACGCTCTTTTCAGATGACTTATTCTTTGATGTACCATCACATAAATCACTGTACTTCATAAATAATATTACTTCAAAAATCATAAATGCTGTAAGACACATTGTGTTGAGTTTATAAGAATTAACCTTTTATACATAATTACTCAATTAGATCAGGCTGGCATACTAGCGTCAACACTGCTGCAGAATGTTAATCACGTAGTACAGCATTTCTGTCAATACATGGCTTAAAGTGTGATATACTGAAGTTTGGAGGAAGAGTTTCACACTGTCAGTATCCATGGTCATTTGAAGGAAGTTTGAGGAAGTAATGTTAGTTTTTATGTGAAACTACATTTCCCCCAAAAGCAATCCTGGCATTTCTAGCAAGTGGTTCTGTGGTACTGCTTGGCAGTCAGATGGTTAAGTGTTCATTTGCCAAACTTTGTTCAATATTTGCACAAATTGTTTACTTTTCATTTTCACTATATGGTTCACTTGAAGTAATGAATTATTAAGGCTTAGTAAAAAAAAGTGTTAACAGAAAACTCAGGTTTTTGTGAGCTATCTGTATGGAGCTGAAGAAGAGTCTGTCAGTACATGAAGCACACTTGACCTGGTGTCCTTACTGGAGTTCAGTCCAAAAGATGCCATGTAAGAAATACAAATTTCTCAGTCTTGAGTGGCCAGTATACTTTGGGTGAGAGTCACAATGACCATTTGTTCTCTTGAGCACTTCCTTCACATAAAGTAGCTCCTAACTACAGAGGCAGTGCCTGTTCTGTAACTTACCACTGTCAAATAGGAATTCTGGGTTCATTCAAATAAAACTAAAATTTGTCTGTCCCTTCAAGCATCAGATTGCACTGCTAGAGTGAAGACCCAAAGTCAGGTGTGATAACTTGCCTGTAATTCCTTGAGTGAAGCTCTAAAAACAACTGGATGAAAGAAGCATGTTTGAAACTATATCCTATCAAATATTCAAACAAATTCCCAATAAAACCAGCAAATTATTTCAATTAAATTTAGTAAGCCTTCAGACAATGCAGAGTATCGTACTGTGTTGGGTTGGTCAGAAGTGGCATGTTTCTGATGGGTCCAAATGTGTAGGATCCACTTTTCTAGAATGGTGTGTATGTTATAATCCAGACAATGGACAATGTCCAACACACTATTCTTACAATGGAAGGGGCAGCTAGAATAATGTGAATTAGGAATTACGCATCATGGTGATGCCCAAACTGCAACTTTAAAAACTTGAAAGTGTTAGTAAATTGATCGGATATGAATACATATGGAACCACTAAGAACACATTCCACAAATGAAAAGCAGTGTCCACTGTGCTTGTGGTTACAAGTTCTTAAATGAATTCTACTGGATCATGGTTTTGGGTCTAAAAATTGGGAATTATTTTAATTGACTCTTGGTGCATTGGGTATTAAAGGGAATCTTTCTTTAAATTATTACATTACACAAATAATAATTCTGCTCCTGTCCAAACTCATCATATAATACTATAAATATGATTATTATGTTATGGAAGTGATGTTTTGGAAAATTTAAAATTTTATTTAATTGTATTTTTTCACTCTGTGATCTCTTGCTGTATTATTACCTGCTGCAATATGTTATTTTTAATACAGTTTTGTTGTATATAATTAAAAACTGCCTGTAGATTTTCAGACAGGCAATATAAAGCTCTGTACATATATGATAGCATAAAATTATTTACATATATGCTGCCTATTTAGCAGACTTTGTAATAATAATACAAATTTGCTTTAAGATTAAATTTTAAAAGAAGTTTTATAGAAAGGGTACAGCACTGTATTGTACAGTTTTAAGTTTGAAGGTTGATTTCAGCTTTCAAACTTCAATTTTTATAAATATTGATGACTCACAGTCTTAACGAACGTGGGTGTGAATATACTATATATACATAAATTGTTGGGATGCTTTGCAGCTTGCTTAGAAAATGGACAGGAAATTGTAGATATGGCAGTGCAACTGCTTTGCATTCCTTAAAAGAATTACCCATGACAATGGGGGGGGGAATAGTTGGTGTAATCAGGCAGCTGGGTTTAGGGTGAATTTGATCATAATGAAAGAAACCAGATTAAAACTTTATATGTTCGTTATTGCAAAACAGGACAATGAAGAAAGATCTCATACTTGTGAAGAGAAAAATATGTACAAATGATAAAACTGAAAATCATTATTTTCCTGTAAAGGCTGTAAATAAGCAACAGCTTGGTATGGTAAAACTAAGTAAAGAGTACTTTATTATGAGTGATATAAAATGCTTTCTTTATACATTTTGTCCTTATGCTCCAGTCCTTACAAACATGCACATACAAAACAGCTTTACTCGTACATCACTGCAAACTAGCTTAGTGAAAGTTTCAGATCATCACAGTATTTATACAATTAAATTATTACTAGAAAAATCATATTAACGCTTTCAGGTGTAACTGCTGAATAGTTCCCATTTACATTTCCTGTGCTGAGTTGTTTCTGCAATATTCCTTAAATATGGAAATAAAAAAGAAATCGAGTATGTACTAACTCTTGCCTAACATGTAGATACTGATACAAAAACAATTCAAATTTAAATTCCCAGTACAGTTATATTTTATCATGTATCACTGCAAGTCTCAGTAAGAAAGATGTTAGAACTAGAAATATTTCCTCTGTAGGTTGAAAAATATTGATACATAAAGTGATGTAAAAGTTCCTTCATCGAGTTAGCAAACAAAAACTCATTGCGGATGATATTATAAATGCTGGTTGGAAACAGAATGTGATAAAATCCTGATATATTTGCATTACACTAAATTTATTTGTCAAAGAAATGCAGCAGCTCTGTCAAAAACACTTGCAATAAAGAAAGAAAATCACATAACACCTAAGCACACAAATACCTCGTCTACTTAAACTTTAAACGCCAATATCAGATAATGACTTGAGATATAATGTATGTGTTCATTTTGGTTTAATAATAACTTTAATTTCAGAACCTATAACTGAATAACCTCTTAATTAGGTACTTCAATTTGCTTGCTCAAGTGATTTGAAATCCTTAGTGTATAATGCTTGTTTTCTTCAGACTTCATAATTTCTTACAGCTGTAATTATTTTAATGCCAGGTCATGATGAATCACTCTGGAAGAATATAACATCATCTGCTACAATAGCTGTTGTCGTACGGGGATTTCCAGCTTCATCCTTGATTTCACCATATGTAAGTCTTCCTGAGACATAAACTCTCTGTCCCTTCTTGAGATAGGTATAAACTGTATCCCGTAATGTTGGTTTGAATACGCAGATCCGATGCCAATCTGTCCTCTGAACAAACTCACCTGAAACATGATTTACATGAACATATCAACTGTGCCATGGAGCAAAGTACTGAGTGCAACTTATAGGCATCCTCTGATTTGTATGAGGTTCTATTGGAAAGTTCCTGGACTGTTATTGTTGTAACTGCCTTCCTGAAAGAAGATGAGAGGGGAGGCTAAGGTCACACTTCTGTAAGCCTATTGCATCAGTCTGTCATGTGACACCATGCTGTGAAGATGTATTGTTTTTACAAGAGTGCTTTCTCAAACTTTGTGTTTTGTTCTGTCTGCAATACATGGCAAAATCGAGCTCGTCTGCATCAAGTTTTGTGTGAAGCTTGGTAAATACACTACAGAAACCTATGAAATGCTTTGGGAGGCTTTTGGACAACATTCTTTAAGCCAGACAGAGATTGTTGAATGGCATTCACGCTTCAAGGCTGGTCGAGTGTCAGCCGATGACAAACGTTCAGAGCAACCAAGCACCAGCACATCGACAGAAAATGTTGGCAGTGGACCATGTCATCTCATCTATTGCAACTTTCTATTTTGTTTTTTGTTTTGCATTAACCTGCTACCACTGAACATGGGCTGTTTTTTGTATTCAAAAGATATCTGTTTCACTGTTTAGTGACCAGTAGGGTAATAATCAAGTAATTTTCAGGGTTGAATGCAGCATGTACAGTAGGTATTTACACATTTGGACTGTTCATTATTTTTAATTGCCTTAATTACCCCTCTCAGTTACTCTGGATAATCAAGAGTTCACTGTAGTTAAACGGATAGTATATCTAAGTTGTATTTCTGGAACCAGACAAATGTTTAGGTAAATTTCCACCGCCCTCCCTAGAATGAAATTTTCTCCCCACCTACTGTATTCACCTTTGTGGACAGTACTCATCCTCTGTGTACTTTCATACTAGCATATCTATTGAATTTACATATATCTCAGTTTAAATGCCATGATGAAGGAAGGCCCTACTTCTAGGTGAAATTGGAAAAGGCCACTGTGTGCTAGTTACATATAACAGCAAGAATACGAGTGAACTTGATCTCTCCTCAATATTAGCTTTCCTAATGCAGTGTTTTCTTTTAAACTGTATTACAGAAATTCATACAATGTGGGTTACAGCAAGCACTGGTGTGGCTGGATCCAGTGAGCTGGAGGGAACTGGAAGTAACAGAAATGTTAAGATTGCTGTCTTCTAAGATGTGATGCCAACATTTTGGTAGCACATACTGCCTCAATCTCCTGGTACCCTGAAGATCGAGGCAGAATCAACAGACAGCTTTACCAAAATTAACAAAGGGGATTCCAACTATTATTAACGGTGTTATTTCAGCAAATCATAATAATTTCATAGGTCATAAGCTCACAAAGGACTCTCAACAGAAATTCGACCATAAAATTGTTATCATCGGCGACAGTCATGCTCGTGGCTGCGCGAATAATGTGAAAAGTAACCTCAGTGACAATTTTAGGACTGAAGGTATTGTAAAACCAGGAGCTTTCATGAGTACATTAACGACATCTGGGACTGGTGTTATTAAAGAGTCAACAAATAAAGACATAATAGTACTCTGGGGTGGAGCCAATGATATTAGTAGTAACAACACTTCGGAGGGATTAAAACATATCACAAACTTTGTGAAATTAAATAGACATACGAACATCATCTTAATGAGTGCTCCTCACCGATACGACCTACCAGAGTGGTCTTGTGTTAACTGTGAAGTGCAATCCTTTAACAGAAAACTAATGAAACTGATGAAGCCCTTCGAGCATGTTAATGTAGTAAATTTAGTCATGGAAAGGGAATGCTACACTAAACATGGTCAGCATATGAATAAGAAAGGCAAAAGAAAAGTAGCATCACAGTTGGCTATGTTGATAACCACTATACTGCAGGAACAAAGAACTGTACCGATTTGTTTACACTGGAAAAATAATTTAGAGGATGAGAAAACCCAAGCTTTAGGAGAATATAGTATAAGTATAAATAGTCTTAAAAAAATAGTATCTGATAAAGAGATAGTTACTTGTAATGTTATAAGGCAGGATGTTTCAACAGAAGAAACAAAAGAAAGCTCTGAAAAGGGGATACAAATAGGAAGCACAGAAAATTTAGAATACCCTTCAGTCAAGGTAGTTAGGTCATCTAAAAGACTGAAGAAAACAACAACAGTAACAAAGAAAAATGATTTTTTAGGGGAAAAGGAAAGGGTGTAATAGATAGCAATACACTCATAATATTTCATCAGAATATTTGTGGAATTAGAAATAAAACAGATGAGATGATATTTTCTTTGCTTCCTAGGCTGCCTCAGGTATTGTGTATATCAGAACATCACCTTAAACAACTAGAACTAGAACAGATTAATCTTGAAGGTTATAAACTTGGTGCTGCATACTGCAGGAAATCTTTACTCAAGGGAGGGGTGTGTATTTTTGTACATAAAGACTACAATTACCTAACGTTGGATGTAAACAAACATTGTAATGAACAAGAGATCGAGGCTTGTGCACTAAAACTAAAACTATCCACAGTTAACATATATATAATCACAGTTTACAGAGCACCATGTGGCAACTTTATTTCATTTCTTAAAGGACTAGATAACATTATTAAGTCAATCTATAAAGCTGAAATGAATTTGGTTATATGTGGGGATATAAACACTGACTATCTCATAGTCAGTGATAGGAGAAGGCAATTAGATGCTCTATTATTATCATATAACCTAAGGGCAACAGTGAATTTCCCTACCAGAGTTCATAATCACACAAGTACAGCAATAGATAATATATTTATAGATAAGCAAAAATTTATAAAATACAGTGTTTCCCCTTTATATAACGGATTATCTGACCATGATGCTCAATTGTTATTTATAAAAGATATAGACACTCAAATAGATAATCACAGTGAATATTATACTAGAAGCATAAATAAATATTCTGTGGAGGAATTTAAAAATAGACTGAGTTACGAATCCTGGGACAGTATATTTAATGACAATGGCAATGATGTAGACGTCTTATTTAACACATTCATGAATAACTATTTAAGAATAGTCCACACAAGCTTTCCCCTTCGAAAAGTAAGTAGAAGGAATAACAATAGACAGTGGATAACAATTGGTATAAAAACTTCCTGTAACCATAAAAGACAGCTATATTTACTATGTAAGAATAGCAATGATGTCACTTTAAAGAGACATTATAAACAATACTGTAAAATATTAACTAGAGTAATCATTGAAGCTAAAAAGACTTGGTATAATAAGCAAATAAACAACTCTTCAAATAAAATGAAAACAGCATGGAACATTATAAGATCAGTAACAAACAGAAAGGAAGATCATACTGCTAGTAAACATGAAAACTCCCCTGATGCCTTCAATGATTATTTTCTAACTATAGCTGAACATATTGCACAGAAAATTAAAAACAGAGATACAGGAAGCTCAATGGGCACCAAAAATATAAGCCATTATCTATCTAGGATGTCAGAAATTCCTTTTCCTGATATCAAATTTAAAAATACAACAACTATAGAGATAGAAAGAATTATCAACTCTATTAGAACAAAGAATTCTCATGGATATGATGGAATCACCACAAAAATGCTAAAAGTTAGTACCCCCTTTATAAGTTCTCCTTTAAACTATATCTGTAATAAATCTATAACGTTAGGAATTTTTCCTACTCGTTTAAAATACTCCATTATGAAACCACTATTCAAAAAGGGTGACAAGAGAAATATAGCTAATTATAGGCCAATTTCTCTATTGACCACATTCTCAAAGGTGTTCGAAAAAATTATCTATCAAAGACTCCTGCAACATATTGAAGGTAATAATATTTTAGTAAATGAGCAATTTGGGTTTAGACCAACCACATCAACAGACAATGCATCTTACAAATTGATAAATGAAATTATGAAGGCAATGAATGAAAAAAAAGTGGTTGGGGGCATTTTTTGTGATCTGCAGAAGGCATTTGATTGCGTTAACCATGATATCCTATTAACAAAGTTAGAATTCTATGGAATAAGAGGAATATTCCTCAAACTAATGAAATCTTACTTGGAAGGTAGACACCAAAAAGTGGTCCTAGATAATAATTCCCCTGAGGCAAGTTCAAATTGGGGAGAAATAAAGCACGGTGTCCCCCAGGGTTCAATACTTGGACCATTGCTTTTCTTGCTTTATGTGAATGACTTACCAAAGATAGGTAATAATAAGGCTGAAATGGTTCTTTATGCGGATGATACTAGTATAATTGTGAAAAGTCTCAACCTAACAGATTTTACTAATTGTGCTAACAAAATTCTTCAAGATATGAAAAACTGGTTTACTACAAATTTGTTATCCCTGAATGAGGATAAAACACAGTATATGCAATTTGTAACCAAAAGAAGCTCCCTAGTAGACTTACATGTAATGTATGAGAGTAGAGAAATAGCAAATACTAGTAATGTAAAGTTTCTTGGATTGACATTAGATAGCACTTTTTCTTGGAAAAACCATATAGATGCAATTATTCCTAAATTAAGCTCAGCCTGCTTTGCAGTTAGAGCTATTAAGCCATTCCTGTCCCTCGAATCGCTTAAGTCAGTATATTTCTCATACTTCCATTCCATAATGACCTATGGATTGATATTTTGGGGGAACTGTTATTATAGTAACACAATATTTAAACTCCAAAAGAGAATTATTAGAATTATGGTAGGGATTGGAAATAGGAAATCGTGTAGAGAATACTTTAAAAAACTAAATATATTACCTTTACAATCACAATATATATATTTACTTTTGATATTTGTGATTAAGAACAGTGAACACTTTAAAAGAAACTCCCAGAGGCATAACAGAGACATTAGGAACAGTCTCGATATGCATTACCCACGGTCTCATCTGTCACTGTACCAAAAAGGCTTACATTATACAGGGATTAAGGTTTTTAATAGACTGCCTGCTCCTATAAAACTATTGTCAAATGATATAAAACAATTTAAAAGCGCATTGAGGGAATTTCTGTATCTTTATTCCTTTTATTCATTAGAGGAATATTTTAATATAATACAATAATATATTTTATAATTTTATTTTGATTTTATATTTATAATGTTATATATTTGATAATATTATATTTATATCTTGATTTTAGCATACTGTGCAGAAATGTGATAAATCTATTATATGTTTAGCCTATTCTTATTTTATTGTACCTATTTTATTGTTGACAAAGCTCTGTATAGGAACTGTTTTTTCTTTTATAATTAACTTTGACATGTTCTACATCCTGTGGCATGTTTGTCAATAACGATCTATGGAACAAATAAAAAGTGAAAGTGAAAGTATATTCCTCCAAAACATTAGCAAATATCCAGGTTATTGAGTATCACACACCCCAGAAGGCAGTAATTTTCAGTCACTGCAAGGAGAGTCTCAAATCTCGCATTGATCTCCATGTTGGCTAGAATTTAACATTTAAAAGAGTGACAAAAGCACTTTTGTTTTTCTGCCCTTTCACAGTTTTCGTTTGTATGGCACAATTTAGTACTCTTTAGTATCAAGTTACAGACAACCAGGAGGGTCATGGTACTATGGAACCTGAATACTAGATACTGGTGGAAAAAGAACAAGAATGAAGCCTCCTATCCAATGGGTAGCAAGGGCGCTTTCCTCCAGGTTAAAGCAGCCAGGGCATCAAGCTGACCACTCACCTCCATCTAGTGCAGAGGTTACGAAGGATGGATCTATACCTCCACTTCCCCATGAATCGTCATATCATAGCGGCTTACTGATTAATTAATTACACAAGGAAAATTTTACCTTTACCTGTGTGACTTTGTAGCATAACAGTCTCAATTCAGATACTTGCTCTGCTAGGACAGCTGCATAATAAAATAAGCAAGTTTCATAAAGACTTCTTCAGGTATTTAAAAGTTGATTGGTGGGGGGTGGGATTCATAAGCCATTTATTTTTTCAAAATAAGGAAAGTGAGCTAAAAATGAAAAGATTTTATTCATAAGCACAATAAACATACACAAAATAAAACAAATGTCTTCGTGTTAAGCACAACAATAAATGTATGAGTTCATAACATCTATCAATACCTCAGATTCCTCAATGTCTGTGTTCATATATGAAGATAGAGTGTTTAACAGACAAACAAGAGATGCATCATGCAGAACAAGAAGTATATAATATATCATAATTCCTTACCTGTATCATATTTGTAATTTGTATGTGTTGCAAGGGAGAATATAACAACGGGATGCTCTTCTGTACCTCGCTTTTGAGGTTCCCCACCAACACGACCCAACAATGTGACTTCATTTAATGCTAAAACAATTCACACTCCACCTTAAACATCAGCATTATCCACTCAACTACAATAAAATACAAACTGTAATATGTTTAACCCTTTAATTAACATTTAATTATATCATTACTCATATTTTTACATATTTATATCACTACATACTTTTTTCCATTCTTGAAGGTTCAACTTGTTGTGTAGCCAATCTTGCTGTTTGACCTGCGATATTACCAGTCAGTGATGTTTTGGTTACGAGACTCAAGAGCTGCAAAAGTACACATCAACTTACTTTCGGCATTTAGCAGATGTAAATGGTAGCGTAAGCAACCTTGTGGCTTGAAGTAGATGAATATTTGTGCTGACTGTAGGGTGCGTTCAATATTAATTAATTCAAAATTATGACACCATGTGAATTATTTTCTACGTTATGTTACAGTGAGTTCTGGCATAATGCAGAATTTACGACTTGCATTTTCTCATGCACTTCAGTTGGAAGTAGTGTAATGAAGGTGACACGGGAAGAACTTATATCTTCCATGTAAGAACATATCGTTGATTTAACACATGCGTATGTAGGGTGACTGATT
Organism: Cryptotermes secundus; assembly: GCF_002891405.2. Lineage (NCBI taxonomy): Eukaryota > Metazoa > Arthropoda > Insecta > Blattodea > Kalotermitidae > Cryptotermes > Cryptotermes secundus. The sequence continues at coordinate 1,033,359 of NW_019745080.1, forward strand.
CGAAACAGATCTGGCGTTTTCTTTAGTATATATGAAAGACACTGTCTGTGCATCGTAATCCGGCATCCGAATACGCACAAATAAGACGTCTTTAACCTACGCCGGCAAGAAGTGGAAATGATAAGCAGTTATGTTTCAATATTTCGTATAACTTGCTAACAACTTATATTTATAAAAACTGATTCCTTACCGCCCGCCTCATCATGATGAAATAGTGCAAACTCGAGACAGGTTCTTTTCACACACTGAAAACTTAAACTTCTAACTGAAGAACAATGGCGCCATTACTTCCATCACACACAACACTATATGCGCAGTCGCGATCGTCGCGATCGTCGCGATTTCCTAGTCATGCAGGTCGTGCAACTGAACAGAGCGATGGGGGAACATTGTAAATATTAGCTGAAATTTGAGTCGTGATATATACAGCAATATAACAAATTCATAAAATTACTAGCTCAGAGACATGTTTTAAACGGTTCCATAAGCAAACATCGGCCCCAGACATTACTAAAGTTCCTCATGAAATGTTATTGATAAGTTTTATAAGTTCAGCTCCCTGATGGTAACGACGCGCAGTGCGTTGGTGTGCGGAATATCAAATACCAGAAATGGCTGTCAAAGCTGTTTAGGCGGCCTTTTTTTGTTATTTTATTATGCTTATTCACAGTAGCAATGAGTGAATTTAAATTGCACCACTTGGTGACAGAGCTAATAGAACATTTGGGGTAACTAAAAATTCCTCTTGTATGTGAGATGATGTGGCATGTTAGAAGTGTTTAATGTTGCAGTTTCGCGTTTGAATTTGATGTATAATTTCGAATTTTCTGCAGCATTTAACTCTCTTAAGCTTTATATGTTTAAGCTCATATTTTAATGTATACAGGAAGGTTTTGCGAATGTTACTTTCGAATGTAATATGTAGTGCTAACCGAAAGTTAGAAACTTGATTTGGGCTATGACATTCACATCTAGAATTTGAGGTTTTTCACTTCATTGAAACTATTAAGAGCGCGCTCGTCCGAGCTGTGGCATTGTGTGGGCTTTCAGGTGGATACCAACATTTTGGAAGAGCTTGCGGCCTCCATCATCGGGGTACAAGTTGAAGTATTGCATCTTACTAGAGCAAGCTGTCATTGTATCATGAAGTGTACCAAGAGTTGAAAGAAAACTTCTGGAGTTTGATAACTTTTAGTTACAAAGAATTATTTATTAAAATGTATTTGAATGCCCCACATTGATGTGTGATGGACATTTTGAAGCTGGAGAAATTTGTGCTCGTTTGCTTCGAGAGTAATGACATTCTGCAGTTTGTTGCAGTTTGTCGAACAGTGACCCTCACTTACTCCTTCATGGTTTCAGCATTTAGTTGCAAGGAGTGGTTGCTTTCTTCAGCACGTTACAATATTTATACTTCTCTTTACCTGTGTGAGATACGAAGCTTCCACAGCAGATAAATGTGTCAAAATATCAGGGAACTGAAGACCAACATTTCAGAGATCTCCTTTGTCTCCAGTATCAGGGTTAGTGTGGTGAACAGCCATATGTTGCTGATACATATACTGGTTTGTCAAATTGATGCCTCTTCCTGTTGGTGTACTATGCAGTATGAGGGCAGAGTCATATTATTTTATTGCTTTTTTGACAAGTCAGTCCGTGTAGCCTTATGTTTAGAACAGCAGTTGAGTCTTATGGAACAGGCCCCCAGATCAAGTTCCATGATGCTGAAGTGCTAACCGAAACATCAGGCATCATGGATCGACTTATTACAGATCCAATAGAAATGGAATTACATCCAAATAATATCAACAGAGAGGAATGGTTCAAACCCAGCAAGCATGGAATCTGAGCATAAGTGTTTTAAGGCACTCCACAAATTTCACAAAAACATCAGCAAGACGCAGAGAAGAGCAGTTGACACCAGGGACACCAGGTTAAGCAACTTGGTCGTAGATGAGAGTTGGACGAGTGACCACACAGTTTGACTCCACCCTTCTACTGCCTAGTACACCAATAAGAAGAGGCATCGATTTGAGGAACTGGTATAAATATTAGTAACATCGTTGCTGATGAAAACCAAGGAGTTATTTCAAACGTTGATTTTAATTCAGCATTGACACAGCTGATATGATAACCTGAGAAGATTTTAGCTCTGCTGTTTACCTCTTTACCATTTTCTGTCTCTTGGGATGTGATATGTTTTATGTGCACTAGTTTAGTATGTTTTATATGTCATTTTATGTGCCCCTAGGATTATAAGTACCCATTCTTAACAGTTTCTTGTCATCAACCCCCCCCCCCTTTTTTTTTTGCTCCAATTTGGCTTCTGCGAATGGCATACATTTCTATTATGCAGTCATATTTAAATATTTCAGCTCACGTGCTTCACCTGAATGGTGTGTTGAGAACCTCCAGAAAGACTCAGCTGCTACATCATTGTCTTCATACAACCATGTAACACAAAGCTGTATTAGGCAGCTTGCCAGGAAGAGTCCAGATCCTCAGAGTTTCATTGCAAAATATGAAGAACTGAAAGCTAAAGAGTATGATATAATGAACATGTAGTATTTAGACTAGTGTTTAGAAGATACAAGATTTATGAGCCAGGGTATCTCATTGAGTGTAATGAGTAGGTTACAGACTGGATAGCTTAGGAGTTGGGGCTCTATTCCCAGGAGGAGTGAGAGGTGCTTCTCCATAGTGTCCATACTGGCTCTGGGGCCCACCAACCCTTCTGTACAATAGGTGCTGATACCTGTTTCCCCCATGGGGTTGAAGTGGCAGGATAAGAAGCTGACTATTCTCCATTTAGTGCTGAGGTTACAAATGGTGGAGCTGTGCCTCAACTCCCACATATATATTCATTAAGTGGTCCTTAATTAATTAAGCCCAGGGATCACTGTACCTCCTATTATCATTATTATTATAGCACCCATCAATAATGCAACAATATATTTAACATATAAAAGACATCTAAAATATGTTTCTCACTAAAAATGTAACTTTAATACTTTACAATGTTGTTAAAATCATAAAATGTAATTAAGACAGTAAAAGTATAACTTATACCCTAAAAGTGTACATATGTTAAAAATATTGTTGCATTACTGACGGGTGCTCTAATAAGGATAATGCCTCAATGCAGCGGGATGCTGAAATATAATATTTACCTCCTATACCTTACATGTGCCGGTCACGGTAACCGAGCGGTCTAAGGCATGCACTGTCTTCGCTCGCTCGAAAGCCGGGATCGTGGGTTCAAATCCCACTCAGGACGTGGATGTTTGTGTGCGTTTTTGTGTTTGTGTACAGGTAGAGGCCTTGTGATGAGCTGATCACTCGCCCAAGGAGTCCTACCGAATGTGTAAGATCTAGTAAACCAAAGTGAAACGGAGAGTTTCATGGAGGTAGGCCTAGGCCCAAATTGGGGCTGTAGCGCCACAGAAAAAAAAATACCTTACATGTATGAGGGAGGGGGGATATGTTTACAAAATTGTAAACCGGTTGTTTAGTTTTAGTTAGAATGGTTTGTAACTTCAAATAGAGCCAGAATCTGAATTCATTGATACATTAAGCAGTGGTGAGTAAGTTAGAAATGTTTATTCATCTTTTATTTTTGTTGCAAGTGGGGTGGGACTAAGTCCCTTGTACTGTGCCCACTTCTGGCCTATTGTAACAGCCCCAGATGATAGGTGAGGGTGATTGTGGAGCAGTTGGTGGAATGAAGATTAGCAAGGGAAACCGAAATACTCGGAGAAAACCTGGCCCAACGCCACTTTCTCCACCACAAATCCCACTTGACTAGACCTGGGATCGAACCCAGGCTGCCGCAGTGGGAAGCCAGCGACTAACCGCTTGAGCTATGGCGTGGCCTTATTCATCTTAATTAACTACATACAGGTTGGGCCTCTCAAATCAAGCACCCTTGAAACCAGATTGAAGTCAGACCAGAGAGTTGTCAGAAACTTCAGTAGTCAATATATTATGGTACCAAAGTGCCCAAATAAGCCATTATAGTACTATGTATAATGTATTAGTGTTGTTACACAGTTTTAAGGTGTCTGTACAAGTAAATAAAGAGAGAAAATATGGATGACATATGGCAAAAATACAGAGTAGTTTATTGCTTAAGTGTGGGTCCAGTATTGTAACATAGATTAACTTTTGCCAGATCATCTGTACAATTGAATGCCCGATTTGAAAGCTTCAGTCTATAATTCCTTTAAGCAGAGCCCTTTAAAAGCTAATAGTTGCTTAGTTAGTCAAGAAATTGCTAGCTTTTTATGGAACATGAAGAGCTCACCATTGGGCCCAGTCATGACCAAGATTAAATCAGTACGTAGCTCTTGCTTTGTGTTTTAACATCAATGAATTGCATATATTAACTGTAAATTAACCTCACATTTAGTCAAGAGTATGTATGCTTACTACTGCAAACGTCTACAGATTCAGAGAACAGAACATGCTCACTTCGTCTGTGCTGTCAAAGAAAATGACATATCATCAACATTGTATTAAATGTACATGGGTCTTTAGTATGGCACATGCCAGTTCCCTTATACACCAATTTGATATAATAGCTTTTCTTATTGTAATATGAAAGGTAGAATTTTAACAGTTTCTTTATAAATAAATCTTAAATTGCAGCACTGATTGTCTTCGACCTTTTGTTCAATTATTATCTGTAATCTCAGAAGACAGGAAATTGAAAGAATATCTTCAGAAAAATGCCAAGAAAGCTACAACAGAATTACAGAATCCCCAGGTCTCGCAAGGATCAATAGGAAGCATAAGTGGTGCAGTAGCAGATTCGAAGGTTATAGAGAATGTAACTACAAAAGATCTGCCTAGGGTAAGTTTTTGGTAGTAAATTGATAATGGCTGTTCAGATATATTTTATGGTAAGCTTTACATGAGGTGTTGCAATAATTGTGTTTCTGACACTTTTACCTGACCCAGATTCGTATCCGCCTGCAAAAGGAAGCAGAAATTGCTTTAGGGAAAAGAACTTTACCTTCCAGTAAAAGGGAGAACCAAGGAAAGGCACGCCATCCCAATTACCATTCACCTGTTATGCCAAACTGGAACAATGTAAGACCAAATATGAACCTGGATTTCATCACAGATCACAGTGGGCCAGCATTATTTTCTGCTCCCCTTGGTAAGAATAAACCCAGATATTAAAGAATATATTTTAGATTGTGTTCTTAACTTTGTTCCTAAAATAAATTGATCTTGAATTTTAGGACCAATTCCAGTATGCTCCCAAGAGAGTATGCTCTTAGAAGACATACTGTCTTGTCTTGAAGGAGCAGAAGGTGATTATATTGTCCCAGATCCTCTGCAGGGTCCATATGAAACAAGAATGTTCAGCATTAGTGAAAGCGTTGGTAAGTGTAGAACGAATGACAAAATCATTATCGTAATCTTCTGTAAAGATGCAAGATTTTAAAGTTCTCACAGTGCTGATTATGAAGAGTATTCTGTCTAGAATGTGACACTATATGGTCTGGAAGAAGTTCACTCGTGTTTCAGATGAATGTACTGCCTCTGTCTTTAGTATCAAAAAGTAAGCTGAGAAAGTAGCAAGCAGCTTGGTTTTGTCACTTTGTCATCTCAGTGGAAGTCAAAATNTGTGTTCTTAACTCTGTCCCTAAAATAAATTGATCTTGAATTCTAGGACCAATTCCAGTATGCTCCCAAGAGAGTATGCTCTTAGAAGACATACTGTCTTGTCTTGAAGGAGCAGAAGGTGATTATATTGTCCCAGATCCTCTGCAGGGTCCATATGAAACAAGAATGTTCAGCATTAGTGAAAGCGTTGGTAAGTGTAGAACGAATGACAAAATCATTATCGTAATCTTCTGTAAAGATGCAAGATTTTAAAGTTCTCACAGTGCTGATTATGAAGAGTATTCTGTCTAGAATGTGACACTATATGGTCTGGAAGAAGTTCACTCGTGTTTCAGATGAATGTACTGCCTCTGTCTTTAGTATCAAAAAGTAAGCTGAGAAAGTAGCAAGCAGCTTGGTTTTGTCACTTTGTCATCTCAGTGGAAGTCAAAATCAAAACTGATTTTGGATACTTTATTGTAAGACCAGGATAACCTCAATAAATGTCACTCGGTATTGTGGCATCAGTCTTTACTAAGAAAGATGATTGTAGACTGTTTTCTTCTTGTTCTGACAAGCTGTTGTTGCAGATATTTTCAACGTTATTCAGTAAATTTTTTATTTCAGAATTTTTCTCAAGAGCTATGATGTTCAGTAGCAGATCAGTGGGAGTGTTACCTATGAAAACCATGATGAGAGATGAAAATTATAAGAATTTCTCGTTCAGTTTTTAGCAGGTGTACCACTAGCAAGTTTAAGTAGAATATTTTTCATTTCAGATCCCTCTCTGCGTGAATTCACAGAAAAGATTTTACCTCTTGCATCGCATTATTCCATGGTCATGCGATTCATCCAGGAGAAGAGCCAGTTTGAATATGGACAAGTGAATCATGCTCTCACAGCTGCCATGACTGCCCTGATGAAGGACTACATGGTGTTTGTGGCTCAGTTGGAGACTGCCCATCGCAAAGGCAGTTTTACTCTACACAAACTCTGGTTCTTTATTCAGCCAACACTTCACACAATGGAAATTTTGGCAAACATTGCAAGCACTATTAGCAAAGTGAGTCCCTAAGATAACATACCTTTTAAAAGAGTCTTATTTTGGGAGTGGTACAGCTATTGTTGTTGGAAGAAATACATGTCTATATGCAAGGAGTTTTGGAGCACAAGTGAATAATATTGTAATGTGTCTCGAATCCAGAAGAGTCGCTTCTATGGAAACGCTAGAACAGACCGTTGCATAGGAAACAACAATCGCTCTATTGTAGTTCTAACAGGAGTCTCCATGGTTATAACAAAGGGTTCGTTGCAGAGCAGCGACCAAGGTTATATAGCGGGGTTGGATGCATTCGCACAGTCAGTCTTGGAACAACCGCCAGAGAGGACAGTCCAGTGTCGGCCGAGTTATTGTAAGCAGTACTTGTAACACTGCAAATGGTAATGGTTGTAAAGTGTGAGCGAGCGGAATAAATTCGCTATATCAGACAATGGCATGAATTTATTTGTAGCGTGACACACAAAACACGCTACAATATGTTATAGATACTGTCACATTTAGGCCGTGTTGCTGTATAGTCTGTTAGATATTTACTGATATTTCAGAGCAGTGTACTACCTCTGTCATCTATTCTGAAGATGGAAGCACAATCTTCCTCTGAAACTTAAATAAACTTGTGAAAAAAAGGTAATGCTATCCCTGTAACAGGCCATGGGGCCCCGTCTTACTGACTGTCTCACATACCAGAAGAATGTAATCTTCATAGGCACTGAAGGTCATGAATTTTTACATGAGTGAGGATCCATTGACAGACAAACAGCTTCTTTTTAGTCACTATTTTCTTTATTACTTGGTGGGTTGGGACTGAGTCCACTTGGTACTGCGGCCACTTCTGGCCTATTGTACCAGCTCCAGATGATAGGTGAGGGTGATTATGGAGCAATTGGTGGAGTGAAGATTTGCAGGGGACACCGAAGTACTCTGAAAAAACCTGCCCCAGCGCCACTTTTCCCACCACAAATCCCACTTGACCAGACCTGGGATCGAACCTGGGCCACCTCGGTTGGAGACCAACGACTAACTGCTTGAGCTATGGCGCGGCCTTTTAGTCACCATACAAGTATCATGTAAAGTGTTTTTGACTTAAATGAATTTTGTATTAATGCAATATCCTGTTAACTTTTTAATTTATTTATAGTGAAGACCAAAAGGTAATTAAGACTCATAAACAGATAAAATGGATGGTATTACAGTTAATTAAATTATGTACTTTTCAATGAAAGTTAAAGGGCAGTAAAATCAAAGGATGATAAAAATTTCAGTTACAGTAATTTGAGGTATACAACTACTTCATTAAGCAGGTTTTCGTGATGGTAATGCCCCAGACTTGTATTCATGAGGTGTTGGTTCAAATCTCAGGCAGGAAACCAGCTGTCCTGACTATGGTTTTATTGTGGTTTTGCTCAGTCCATGCAGGCAAATGCCAGGCCACACCTACGTCCTTCCAATCATCAGTCATCCTATTGTTTTACACCTAGATACTGAAAGCATTTTAAAGTAGACCACATGCATGGCTACTCTTGGGAATGTGACTGCCACATAAATTGGGGGATGCTGGGACTTACAGTATTAAAACATTTTGAAAGCAATGTGCTTTAGTGTTTAAATTATTTATGAAGAATGCCATCTTCTGAGATGTGGCACTGTGCAGATCTTGTGACGTTTCGAAGCAACTTATCACCTCCATCTTCAGGGTAGAAAAATTCGTGAGTGAGGAACCAGCATGAGAAGGTGGCTCAGTGTATTGGTTTAACGGTAATTTTTATTACAGTATTGATTTTAATCGTTTCTTGCATCCTGTTATGTGTTTAATCAATAGTAGAGTGAATTTACTGACTACACAACACGGTTTTTATTTTCACATTATCACTACATGTTTCGACCTTAAAAGGTCATCTTCAGGTGTATGAACATGGCCATAATAAAAAACGTGTTGTGTAGTCGGTAAATTCACTCTGCTATTGAATATTGATGATTCTTAACACATTGACTGCCTTGACCCTTAGGATTTTACTGGTGGCCAGAACAGAAATGTAAGAGTGCAGTTGAATAATCAATAACTTGTGTACATTTTGGTTCTCAAGCTCTGACAAACTACATCTTAAAATTTCTCTGCATATTAATATTTATGTATGCAATGGCAGCAGGCTCTCATTTGACATGATCTGCATTGACACACAGTAAACTTTATCCCAGCAGGTGGGAGGATTAATGGTGAATGTGTTAATTTTACATGACTGCTTGTAGTAATCTGAATAAACAGATGTGTAAAGTTGACTGTATGCAATGTTTTAGTCTGGAGCCAAAGGTGGTAAAGTGTTAAGCTTGCTACATGAGCGGACTTCAAGTTACACAGGAGATCCTACGGGTCAAGAACTGTGTTTGTATCTAACACAAAAAGCATGTGTACCGTACATGGAAATATTAGAAAAATGGGTGTACAAGGGAGTCATCTGTGATCCATATCAAGAGGTGAGTTGCTTTTCTATCACGAAAATTAATTCTTTATTCCATATAAGTTGCTATTGTATAGTTTCAGTTCTGTTTCTTTTTGGATACTTAAGTTTGAAGTAAGATGTTAGTGTAATGTACTACAGTAGAATGGTATGAGCCATTTAAATTTAATTCCTGCTACTACATTAGAAAGAATGATGGGTTCAAAGGTTACAACAATATTATTATTATAGTAGCTTTTGTTTTATAAGCAGCGTTAGCCCTGAACCAAAAAATTGGTATGGGGGGGGGGTGGAGTCCAGTTGGGTCCACTTGGCACGGCGGCCACTGATTGGCCTGCTATACGTGACCCGGGTGGTTATGATGATGGAGAATTTGGTCGAATGAAGATTAGCAGGGGAGACCAAAGTACCTACCCCAGCGCCACTTTGTCTACCACAAATACCACTTGACCAGACCCAGGTTTGAACCTGGTCCGCCACGGTGGGAAACCAGCGACTAACCACTTGAGCTATTTTTGCGGCCTAATAGCCCTGAACCAGATAACCATTCTGCATAACTCATGTATTATTTTAATATCAATGCCATGTTCCTCTAGTTTGTCATCATTGTTAACTGATTTATTGGCTGTTAAATGTGTACAGGCTTGGGCTTGTTTTGCTGTGTTTATTTATGGGTTATTTAATGATGCTGCCAGTAGCTTTGACTGTGCAGATAGGATGGTTATTGAATGTTGAATTGGAAAGGATGTGGAAGGAAGTGATTATGGCCCCGTTTAAGGTAGTAGCCTGGCATTTCCATAGAGGGACTGAGGAAAATTTAAAAAAATATTACTCAGGTTAGTTGGTGTCACAGTAGAGGTTTGACCCAGGTACAGATAATCCACTGATCTGTACAGATCAAAGCCATTATGGCGTGAGTCATCATGCTCAGTTTAAGCTGTTCTGTGGCAAGCAACAGGCTGTTATACCACTTTGAAACAATTTTTACTATGCAGTGTGTTCCTTCAAGCACAGATCCCTCAAGCCTAACATTCTTAGGATTTTCCTAAGCTCTTCTAGGCAATGACAGGATGGTGCCTAAAAGGCTAGATAGGCTACAGCCCCTCTTTGTTCCACCCTATTCATGTTGAAATACCGGCATTGAGTAATCCACAGTTAAAATGTGGAGAGATGGGTTGCTCAGTTGATATAGTGATGGGCTACAGGTTGTTTTGCTGGGGTTCAGTTCCTGGTAAGGACAAAATTTGTTTCTTCACAGCGTCCAGATCTGCTGTGGGGCACTCTGTCTGCTATCCATTGGGTAAGGGGGGGGGGGATTCTTTCCCCTGGGATAAAGCAGCCTGGGTGTAAAGCTGACCACTCACTTCCATTTAATGCCAAGGTCAAGAATGGTGGAGCTATACCTCCACTTCCCCATATGTCTTAGTGGCAGAGGGTTTAATTAATTAATTAAGCACAGGGACAACTTTATGTTTACAATTAGAATGTGTTTTGTATAGTTTCTGGTAGAAGATAATGAAGTGATTCAAAAGGAGGAGCTGCCTTTGGACTATTCCGCTGATTACTGGGAGAAACGCTACACTATCAGACGTGAAAGGATCCCTGTTTTCCTGGAGAGGGTGGCTGATGTAATTTTGCGCACAGGAAAATATCTTAATGTCATACGTCAGTGTGGTGAGTCATGCTATCAGTCCTGTATCTTAATATTTAATTCTTACACTGTATACGTAAAGAAAGAGAGATTGTGATGTATTGAGAATTAGTCACTTATTTTTCTGTGGCTAATTAGATATCAGGAATAGAGGGAGAATCCTTTAGGCATTTCTGTTCTTTGAATGACTGAGTGCAGGTAATTCAGGGAGAGAGGGGGATCTATGAGGTTGGATTTCCCAAATTTGTATTTAGAATATGGAACCAGAATTGATTGGAAATGTTTTTGAGTATTGTAGAGTTTCATTGCATGTGTTCCATATCTAGTGTTTCAGTTTTCAAGCACAGTACATTAGGATATGTCACAAGCTGCATTGAGGTACATGTTTCATTCACAGTAGCTTAGACTTTGATGGTTAGACAACCGTACTGTGAAATTTGAGGTGATTGTGAGGCAGGTGATTACAAAGATCACTGTCTTGTGGGAAGTGATATTGTGTAATCTGTTACACAGGACTAAAAATTATGATGATTGTGCTACCCTCAATCTAGAAGACCACAGTGTGAACACACTCTACCATGAAACCTGAAAACTTACAAAGGAGAGTTGCAGGAATTTTTAAATATATTTTGCATGTTTGGGTATGGTCTTTATACAGGTAAAATTCTAAACGTATCCCTGTAACAGGCCATGAAGGCCCATAGGGTTGTCAGGCATCAAGGCTCCTACATTTTCTCTAGACAGTCGGCTCAGAGATAGCAGTAAGATTGTCAGCCTTATGCTGTGGCCGCCCTTTACCGCCAGGAAGATTCCTGGTACTCATTTCTGTTAAGAGGCTGAGTTGACCCTAGGGCCATAATGAGATGGAAGGATAAGGTAAATTGAAAATAATCACTTAATCAGGACTTGAACCTGTGACCTACTGGATTGTAGCATAGTGCCTCGACCAACTACACTGCCACATGCCACCTCTATACAGGCATGCATGTAATTTTTACTGTCGTACAGCAAGAAAGCTGAATGGAACCATTCCATACAGATTGTTTTGCAAATATTACATTTTTAATACTGATGCTGTCATGCCACATACTGAGTTTGTGTGTATATATGATGAACATATAATCAGAATTCATGGCTGCATAATTTAAATCCATACTTTGAACTTTTTTTTAGTTGAAGGACACCATTTTGTGGGTTATAAAGCTGTGTAGTTTGATAGAAGGCAACTAACATGTTGGAGGAATATATTGCTTCCTTGCTACACAGTAGGCAGAGGTCTGCTTGCTACCTGCTTCATGCTGTTTCTTGCTTCGTCTTCAAGGCGGAGATATGTTCCTCCAAAATGTTGGCCTACTTCTGCTAAACTACACAATATCACATTCTGGAAGATCATAGTTTCATCATCACAGCTGTGAGGACATCAAATGCAACTTTCATTCGGTTTTTCCTTTCGCAGGTAAGAATGTGAAGTCTCCACAGGCAGAGGAAATTGTGTACACAATTAAGAAACGGCAGTATGTGGAAGCCATTGAGAAAGCTTACCACTTTGCAAGCATAACTCTTTTGCAGCTCCTTATGCAGGAGAATGATCTCATGGGCAGATTGCGGTATGTGATGCATTATATATCCCACTGTGTTAAAAATATATTAAGAACTGCACTCTAAAATATTTATCTGCACTCACTGATATAACACAAACTGTGTCATCAGAGTCACCATTTAGCGAACAAGAACTACAGGAAGGAATTTTGTTGGGTTGTTTACTGCAAGGAAACTGTTGACACATTTAATGTCAAAACTTTCTCCAGCTGTTTTTTTTTTAACGAAATTTGCTCTGTATCAATCATGGCCTGAGTTACTTTCATGCACTGCTTGCAATAGTTATTAACTTCTCCAAGAGATGTTGTGTCGTATCCGTGGGTTGCGAACCACGTATTGAAAATCCCACCCACTGTTAAAGTACTTACTTTAAGGATGTTATGTGTTTATCTGAGGGGGAGCCCAAGAACTTGTGTATGTATCATAACCCTTATATGGAGTGAGCGTCACAGACCAGAGGGAATGCGTAAGCCAGATTAGTTTATACAGGTATTTCTGGTAGTCTCACACTGGAGCAAAGAAATGTAATGCGGAGACAAGAACACTTGAGGACACACGCTACGTCATTTCAGGGGAGCTTCATGTGGGAACCTATAAAATTCCCTGCAAATTAAATGGAGAGGGGGAGTCCCCATCTAGCACTTATTCTGAGCAGTTACGCTGCTACACAGGTCGTTCGCCTTGGGTGTTCTGAGGTCTCGGTAAAAGCTATTGTACATATCATCCTTTTGAATAAATAGTCTTTATTCACCAACCACCGAGGATTGTTCTTTGAGTTAAATCACTCTTAAACGACGCCTTACCCAGCGGCTCTACAGCAACCTCAGCAGTCAGCATCTGCTTGGCTCATTTGTAGGCAAGTATTCCAGCTGCATGGTCAAGGGCCCACGACCCTCTGCTCGGAATACGACAGTTGCTGAACTGCATCTCCCTTTATGGCTGCATTCCGAAGCATTGGTGGACAGATTTTCATTCAGTATTTATAGTTGCAGATGACAAAACATTTGTTTATCTGATCAAAACTTCATGTTTAGAAAATATAGTTGCATCAGGCATTTGAATGGTCCTTTAAATACATGGCAATGATTGTCTTAAAAGGAAGTGAATTGTTATTTCCTTATTCTAAAATGATAGATGATGTATATGTATTGTAAATACAGACTTACATCTTACATCATGATCTGCAAGACTAGAAATGATGCTTAACCAGTGATGTCATAACAGTGACCATTTCAGTGAAGAAGTACCCAAGAGTCTTGACAAACAGGTTAAAAGTTACATAATTGAATCTTCTCTGGATTGCTAAGATGAAGATAGACATTTCTAAATGAAGTTTTAAGTCACATCGATAGTAAATTTCTGTTTGTGATATTATCAAGATGACAAATGATGTCAATTATACACAAGAATGGAATGTGTTATTTTGTGTCTGAACAGAAGTTCATGGTCATACAGTTCCATTTATGCGTTTGTTAATGCACGGCTTCAGTTAGCAGAGAACGCCTATAGAATAATTTATAGATTCTATGTGCCCGTTTTGAAAACAGTGAGTATTCTGAATCTTTAAACTAAGGAAATTCTGTTCCTGTTTTAAGTTAAGAAATGTGCCCATATTATAGTAATTTTAAGTGATTTGTAATGTTACTGTTTTCATATTTTGGTTTATGAATGGTAACGTCTGGTGCCCTCTTGTAAGTAGCATGTCAGGCAATCTTTTCAAAATCAAGTAGTTACTATAGGATTCTGACGATGGTGTATAACACATAGAGATATTGGGTTTTCGNTAATATCTTTATCAAAATCAGCCTAACACTTCTCAAAGTACAAGATGACTCAGTATAAAAATGGCTCTTGTTGGATTATTCAAGATCCAAAGGAATTATGGAAGAAGGGTACTGGACATAAAGTGTGTATTTGATTTCTTCTGCAACTCTTATTCAATAATTTCTTTCTCCAGTATTTAGTTAGCTATGCAGAAGATGTGTTCAGAAATGTAAGTGTGTTTTCATGTAAAGTATTATTCCTGTTTGATTTTAATCAAAATTTGAGTATGCTGTCAACTTTTCGTGAAGTTCCCCATTATCAAATTTATTCAACATTTTTATAGCAGTTTTTGAGTTCTTATATACAGACAGACATTATAAATGTAATAAGTGCATTTCTGCAACTTCATTGCGATCACGTCAATGATGTTTGTTTAAAACAAACTATTTGTGTTTTAGGTCTGTTAAGCATTACTTCTTATTGGACCAGGGTGACTTCATAGTTCAGTTTATGGATTCTTGTGAGGCAGAATTGAGTAAGAACATTGATGATATTGTTCCAACACGCCTTGAATCTTTGTTGGAGCTGGCACTTCGAACATCGGCAGCAAATGGAGATCCTTATAAAGATGACATGCGGACAGAACTGCTTCCGTATGATCTAATGTTCCAGATGTTCAAGATCCTCAGCATAGAAACTGATGAAGAGAAAGGTTCATCTATACAGTAACCCTTTGTTTAATGTGGATTTGTTTAACACAGTTTTGGTTATGTGAAATTTATATTTAGGCACCTGTTTATGCAAAATAGGCTTAAGTTTTGATTATCCACACTTCAGCATATGCACAGATCTGCATACAGCAGAGGTCGTGGCATATCCATGCATGCTGTCCAACCTCTGAGTGATGCTGTGGGGACATCTGCCAGATAGTATAATGTGCTTTTCACAAATTTGGAGTAACTTGCCTTAATTTTATAAAGTGCTATATTGTTTTGCTCCAAAATATGGCCTCAGAGTGTAAATTAACTAATGTTATTGCAGAAAGAATTGGGAAAGTAGTACCTCTGGAAGACATTTTCACATTGATAAATCTTCTGTCACAGTATTAACCTGCTCTCTCTTGATACAGTCTGAAGTAATAAGGTTTTATTGTACTTTCATTAAAGAAGTGTGTGATTGTTATTGTTCATAATTGAAGTTACAGTGTTGGGGTGGCGTAGTTTCAAACTCATACAGTGACTTTTTGATTGCAAACCTCCACATATATGGCTTTGCTGGTTTGGTTTTCAGAATACCGTTTACCATCAGACAAACTTCAACTACTTGGTTTGGAATCGTTCTCTTTTGGTTATGAAGTTAAGTGGCCTGTTTCACTTGTGTTGAACCGCAGGGCAATTGCTTGCTATCAGATGATCTTCAGACATTTGTTCTACTGTAAACATGTTGAACGCCTTTTATGCAGGTAAATGAACCATAATTTTTCATTGCTTAAGTTCCAAAGAAGTTATCCAAATCTGAAGCGTTATGTAATATTTTACATGTATGAGGTGCTGTTGGAAAGTTCCTGGACTAGGTCAAAAACGAAATGCTGGCCGAACTTACTCAAGTTAGGCTGCCATCTCCTTCAAAATAGTCTCCTTGGGAACGTATGCAGCAATCCCATCGGTTTTTTCCACACTTCAAAAGCACCATGGAAGTCATTTCCCTTAATGCTGCTTGTGATTCTCTTTAGATGTCAGACACAGTTTCAAAATGTCGTCCCTTCAGTTTCATTTTCAATTTGGGAAACAAAGCGAAATCACAGGAGGCTAAGTCCAGCGACTGGCGAGAATGGGGAACAGTGACCATGCTGTTGTTAGTCACAAACTCTGGTTTTCAGGGATGTGTGGGCTGGCTCATCGTGATGAAGGAGCCAGTTGTGGTTGTGCCAAAATTACGGCCCTTGTTACACATCTTGTCTCAAGCATCTCGGAACGTCACAGTAAAAGTCAGAGTTGACTGTAGTGTTAGTAGGAACAAATACACGATGAACAATCCCATTCATGTTGAAAAAAATAATGAGCATGCTCTTTGTTGAACACTGAACCTACCACGTCTTTTTTGCTCTTGATGATTGTAGGTTGTTCCACTGCGACGATTGTTGCTTTGTTTCTGGATCACAACCGTAAATCCAACTTTCGTCACCTGTTTTGATCATGGAGATATGAGTAAAGGTTGGGTCCTTGTTAGCCTTCTCTTGTAGCTCAAGACAAATGTTTGCACGCCACTGCTTTTGATCGGTTGTCAAGAAGGGGAACAAACTTTGCGGCAGTGCGGTGCATGTTCAAATTTTCTGTTAAGATCTCCTGGCAAATTCTATAACTGATCCCAGTGGTGTCTGCAAGCTCATAGATTGTTCAGTGATGGTCATCATGGATGCATTCTCAAATTTTTTCAACATTTTCTGTCGATGTGCTGGTGCCTGATCACCTATAATGTTCGTCATTTTGAACTGACACTCGACCATCCTTGAAACGTGAATGCCATTCAGAAACCGCTGTCTAGCTTAAAGAATGTTCTCCAAAAGCCTCATGAAGCATTTCAAGGGTTTCGGTAGCCAATTCACTGAGCTCCATGCAAAATTTGATGCAGACACATTGTTCGATTTTTCCATCCATTGCAGACAAAACGAAACATGAAGTTGAAACAACACTTGTGTAGAAACAGTGTCTCTTCACAGCATGGTGTCAATGGCAGACTGATGCAATAGGCTTGTGCAAGTGTGACCTTGGCCTCCCCTCTCATCTCCTTTCACCAGGGCGGTTACAAAAATAACAGTCCGGGAACTTTCCAGTAGAACCTCATGCAGTGAGGAATTGTTGGCCCCTACCCAACCTCTGAGCTGGAAGATCAGCCTTTATTGGCTGCCATTTACTATTTATTCGGTATCAGAGATGGTCAAGGTCACTACACTGAAGATGCAAATGACAATTTTCAGATGTTCAGGTGCTGCAAACAGATGTTGTTTTTTAAAGTTACTTATTTAATGATACTGTCAGTATTGAAACTCTATAGTGTTGATTATCGGTAGGTAAATGAATGTGGAGCAGTTGGTTGAATGCGAATTTAGGGGGGAAACCGAAGTACTTGGAGAAGGCTCATGTGTGTGCCACATTGTCTGCCACAGATGCCACATAACCTGACTTGGGGTTAGGTTTCATACATGTTAGGTACAACTTCTTTATTAACCGTCACAACACAACAAATATCAAGGTTTGGGTACATATTTTCCACGTAGTTTTTTATCTTCATCCATTAATAAAAAGAGACTGATTATTTTTTTTCCTTGAGTCACTTTTAACAGTTCAGAGGAGCCACATGCAACTGTTCTGTATAGTTGCAGGTAACATCTATCTTCAAACTGAGGAAGCATCAAAAATTGATGAGAAGGAACTCATTGGCTGTTACATTTTTGTTTTAAAAATAATTCCTTTGTCCATAGAATACAGATCTAAAGCAGATGTCTTTAAACATTAATAATGTATTTTGGTAACTGTATAATTTGGTCAGTAAAGTTCTTAACCCTTTGAACTCCTTACAAGAACGATGGCTGACCAGTGACTGTGTATTGTGTGACATTGTTTCATACAATATATGTAAGTGAAGTACCCCTGTTGTCATGTGCTGTACACTGACAGTATCAAATGTGACTGGAATGTATATTTGCAAATGTATGAAACAAGTGAAAAAATGTACGTACTGTTTGATAGGGTTTGTTTTTCTGATATACTGTCTACATTAGAGTCAGATACACTTACACAATAATTTCTACTAGATGTTGAGGTTGGGTGGGTAGCATTTCCACTATGTGTTTGGGAGGTTCCTTGTCCAATTCTTGACTGAAAGACTGGTTGTGCTGACCAACGTTTTTTATGGTTCTCATTAGTCCCTCCAGGAAAATTTTGGGTAGTACTTAAAATCAGATAACAGCAAGTTCCTTCCACGTCTTTTCCAGTTTATGATTGACCGATCAGCCCATCATATGATACTGTATAGTCTGAGCTATTGAAAGTTTCGTTAAATGCGCCATAAATACATGGGGCAATCCAAAAGTTACCGAAATTTGAATTTTGCACGCGAATGGTTATGAGTACATCAAAATACCGCTAGGTGTCTCCTCACACATCCTTCTTGAATCAGTGTGGTAAGCAGCATTGAGTTGAGTGGTTGGATTTATTGTTGGTGAACGTATTTCCATTGTTGTGTTTCCGCGAGTTTGCGGTTTTGCGATGGCTGACCTGAGAGAGCAGCGTGTCTGTATAAAGTTATGTTTTAACCTTGAGAAAACAGCTGCAGAAACGCACCAAATGTTGAAGCAAGCTTTTGGTGAAAACAGTTTAGGCCAGACACAAACTTACAACTGGTATAAGCGTTTTAAAAATGGCCGAACATTGACTGATGATGACGATCGTTCGGGACGGCCGTCAACGGGCAAAACACCAGAAAATGTCGCGAAAGTTAGGGGTCTGATTCTGTAAGATCGTGGACTGACCATCCAAGACGTCTGTAACACCTTGGGACTAAGTTATGGTACATGTCAACGAATTTTGTCAGAAGAACTGAACATGAGGAGGATTGCGGCAAAGTTTATGCCACGACTGCTGCAAAATGAACAGAAGCAGCATCGCTTGGAAGTCTGCAGG